>NW_028318963.1:607500-907500 GCF_062004578.1 Staurois parvus
AAAAGCGCTGAGGGCCGGTTCACACTATAGAAAAGCAGACCAGATGCATTCTAGGTGCGTTTTTGACTACGCGTGTTTGACGCATTTTTGGTGTGTTCTGGTGCGGTTTTAATGCATTTTTTTACATGTTCCAGTATGTTTTTTATGCATTCCAGTTCATTTTTTCTCCTCTCTTTTTCTTCATTTTAAATAGGGACATGTTCATTCCAGTGCGTTTTTTGTGCATTCCTGTGCATTTTACCGCGTTCCAGTACAGTTCTGTGCAGAAAAAAAAGCCGCCTATTCTACTTTTTTTTCTGCAACTGGAACTGCAAGCACTGATGTGAACTATGACATTGACAACCATATCACCTACTTTTTGTGCGTTTTGGATGCAGAAAAAAAGCAACTGAAACGCATGTCGTGTGAACTGGTCCTGAAACTGTACTAATGACACTGGGCAGGAAGGGGTTACATCTGGGGTGATCAAAGGGTTAACTGTGTGCTATGGAGCGATTACACTGTGTACTGTTTAGTGTTTTACTAGAGGATGTGCTGGTTTTGATCTCCCTGCTTTGCAAAGAAAGAAAAACCAGCATGTCCCCACTGACAAGAAAAAGATCTGTGTAGTTTTTACTCACAGATCTCTCTCCTGTCAGCTGCTCCACTGATTGCTGAGTCCCAGCCATGATTCACTGGCTAGGACCAGGGGCGGACTGACAACTCATGGGGCCCCTGGGCAATAGGGGATCATGGGGCCCCTGTGTCCTTGCCCAAACTCAAAAAAGCCTATGAAAAAGGTACCAGGGGCATCTCATGGGGCCCCCTACTGACCCCAGGCCCTCGGGCAGTGCCTGAGTTTCCAAATGGTCAGTCTGCCCTTGGCCAGGACCCATTGATTGACATCTGCAAGAGCCATTGACAGTGCGGGTAGGAAGACATGTGCCCGCGCCCAGGGCTGTAGATAAGGGGGTACCACCAGTCCTCCTGGTCAGCAGGGGGGGCCCAGACAGCTGGGTGAATCAGATGTGGGCAGAGGGGGTGGTTTCTTCTCCTCTCCCTCCCGCTGGCTTTCAGCTGCTGCTGAGAAAGCCATACAGGGATCAGTTCCAGTAATTGCCCCCTCATGGTTACTAGCCCCTTCCTTTCCTGAATGAATACAATGAGTGATCCATAACAATCACTCACTGTGTTCATTCATAAATGAAGCATAGTAAACTTGTTTTTTTTTTTTTTTGGTGGAAGGGCCCTGTCAGGTTGGCTCTATGGGGCCCCGTGGTTTCTAACAGCAGCCCTGCCCGCACCCCCTACCGGGAGATGCAGAATCACTTTTGCACAGAGCAGCCGCCCTGCAGCAGTAAAACTGCTACAGGGCGGTCAGCAAGTGGTTAAAACTCAGCTGCATGGGAATCGCATGGTGATTTCGCGCCATGCCACTTCCATGTGCGGAAAACCGCGCCGCGTACTTCAGCACGTGGGGTGCCGCTAGGCTTGGTTCACATCTATGCAGCTCTGCGAATGGGCTCCTGTGCCTGTGTTTCATGCAGGAGAAAGGCTCCAGCACCATTTTTAAAATGCAGCCAGAGGGAAATCGCATGGTTTAGCAGATTCTTGATCCTCGTCCTGCAAAATGTCTATAGCCACATTACAAGACAGACCAGTTTATTATCTCTCCTCATAAACATCACAACACAGAAACATTTAAATTGCACAACCAGACTTTGCCTCTTCTCTTTTTTTTTCTTTTGTTTTTTTGACAAGACAGAATATAATAGCTGTTTGCAGACGATGAGCTGCAATAACACGGGAGGTTACGCTGGGCTGTAGTCAGGGGTGTGATTGTGAGAAGTGAGATTTATTTTATAATCTTGTTTTTCTGTGTCCTAATCCTACAGAATGGTGTTTACTATGGTATAATTCTGAAGCTGTAAGATGCCTGCGTATGAAACTGTCCATCATCGCCGCTCAAGAACCCAACCTCCGAAACAATGGCTCCGTGAAATCCCCGCTCTGTACAGTGAATGGGAAGGAACACTGAGCACTTGGGTGTGGAATCTATATGTGGAGTTTAGACCGGGGATTCGAATCTTTTTTTTACTGTTACAAACGGCCAATGGATTGCCCAGTTTGCTCCGGTGCCCCCTTGGCCAGTAATCCTCATCTCAAATCCTGTTGGGCATCAGTGGGACTTCAAAAGATGTCAATGACTTGGTTTTACTTTCCATATGGATTGATTGGAACAGAGCACCTAAAAAAATAAGAATTTTCTCATATTGATATAAAAATGGCAGATCTTAAATACAACAGCTATCTACGACTATCCAGATGTTCCAGAACATAGATGATATGCGGGTAATATTGTCAGCAACTGGACCTTCATCCAACACAGTGGTCTCCACACTGTGGCTATTTGCTTCCATGTGGGATGAATGGAACATTATTCATCCCACTGACAACGATGGGGCACTATTCTTCCCAATGATACCAATGATGGGGCACTATTCCTCCCAATGATACCAATGATGGGGCACTATTCTTCCCAATGATACCAATGATGGGGCACTATTCCTCCCACTGATGACAATGATGGGGCACTATTCCTCCCACTGATGACAATGATGGGGCACTATTCCTCCCACTGATGATAATGATGGGGCACTATTCCTCCCACAGATGACAATGATGGGGCACTATTCCTCCCACAGATGACAATGATGGGGCACTATTCATCCCACTGACATCAATGATGGGGCACTATTCCTCCCACTGACACCAATGATGGGGCATAATTCCTCCCACTGATACCAATGATGGGGCACTATTCATTCCACTGATACCAATGATGGGGCACTATTCCTCCCACTGATACCAATGATGGGGCACTATTCCTCCCACTGACGCCAATGATGGGGCACTAATCCTCCCACTGACACCAATGATGGGGCACTATTCCTCCCACTGATACCAATGATGGGGCACTATTCCTCCCACTGATGCCAATGATGGGGCACTAATCCTCCCACTGACACCAATGATGGGGTACTATTCCTCCAACTGACACTATTCCTCCCACTGACAGAAATGATGGGGCACTATACCTCCCACTGACGGCAATGATGGGGCACTATTCCTACCACTGACACCAATGATGGGGCACTATTCCTCCCACTGACACCAATGATGGGGCACTATTCCTCCCACTGATACCAATGATGGGGCACTATTCTTCCCACTGATACCAATCATGGGGCACTATACCTCCCACTGACACCAATGATGGGGCACTATTCCTCCCACTGACACAAATGATGGGGCACTATTCCTCCCACTGACACCAATGATGGGGCACTATTCCTCCCAGTGATGCCAATGATGGGGCACAATTCCTCCCACTGACACCAATGATGGGGCACTATTCCTCCCACTGACACTAGTCCTCCTACTAACACCAATGATGGGGCACTATTCTTCTCACTGACACCAATGATGGGACACTATTACTCCCACAGACACTATTCCTCCCACTGATGGCAATGATGGGGCACTATTCCCCCTACTGACGCCAATGATGAGGCACTATTCCTCCCACTGACGCCAATGATGGGATACTATTCCTCCCACTTATGCTAATTATGGGGCACTATTCCTCCCACTGATGCCAATGATGGGCCACTATTCCTCCCACTGACACCAATGATGGGGCACTATTCCCCCCACTGATACCAATGATGGGGGCACTATTCCTCCCACTGACACTGTTCCCCCTTCTGACGCAAATGGTGGGGCACTATTCCTTCCACTGACACCAATGATGGGGCACTATTCCTCCCACTGATACCAATGATGGGGCACTATTCCCCCCACTAACACCAATGATGGGGCACTATTCCTCCCACTGATACCAATGATAGGGCACTATTCCTCCCACCGACACCAATGATGGGGCACTATTCCTCCCACTGACGCCAATGATGGGGCACTATTCCCCCTACTGACGCCAATAATGGGCACTATTTCCCCTACTGATGCCAGTGATGGGGCACTATTCCTCCCACTGATGCCAACTATTTCTCTTCCAAATACCAAAGATGGACCATTGTTTACTCCCACTGGGCACAAGCTGGCCCCTCTAATGTCTAAAGGACAGTAAAATTTATCCGAGAGACAGAAATTGCTCATTGCTCAAGGAACCCCTAGCAACCTCTGGAGGAACCCAGTTGAGAAACCCTGATTTAGACTCTTATCAGATAAGGACATACAGCCAGCGACACATGGTAGGCCTGTTATAGCTACCTATCCCCCATTCAGACCTGAAATCACAACATCTGGCAAAAAGAAGATTTCCAGCACTAACTTCCTTTGCAACTCCAAAATGTCATCTGAACAAATGTCAGAAGATACAGCGGATTCTGAAGTTTGAAAAAGTACGTCACGGTAAATAATGGTAAATAATGGCCTTTGAAGAACACCCAATGTTCACCAAGCCTATTAGTCACTAAGATAACATGGCACATATTGCATGGTACACTTTATTTAGTCCACAGAAGTCCGGTGCTGCAGACATTCAGCTCTGAGGAAGAGGGGACACCATTGAAACACGTTAGAGTTTGCAGATCTTTCTGGGTACCATCATTGCCCATCTGGGGGCACGGATAGAGATTCTGGTTGAAATCTCTCCTCATATATGTGATGAGTTTTTTATGCCATTTAATTTATGAATATAATCACCTACTGTAATTGTAATTAGTATATGTCGCTTAACTAATAAATGGCGCTTTGCATAATGAACCTGGCTGGTGTGCCCTCTTTTATCTTTTGTTTCACATAACTCTGTCCCTTCATTCAAAAGGCTGAATGGTTGGGTTTGCCCTGCAGACCAAAGATTCCCAGTCCCCCCTGGATTCATTCCTATAACACCATCTTTTAGTTTCCATACCCCAGATGAACTTCCAGACAAGGATGGCCAGTTTATTAGGTTCACCTCTTTGGTAGAAGGTCCCCTTTTGCCCGAATAGTTTTGAATTCTTCAGAATGTGTCTTCAGCAAGGTGCTGAAGACCACAAGAATGTTTTGTCGAGTTTAACTGAACCTATCTTCTCAAGTGCATGCCCCACTAGTTGCACACACACTATATGACCAAACGTTTGTAAACACATCATGACCTTGTTGTTCAGCCCGTTCCGAACACTAGCCATTAATATAGAGTTGACCCCCTGCCTCCTTTGTAGCTATAAGAGCCTTCTGAGGAGACTTTACATTGCAGTTTGGAGTGTGTCTGTGGGAATTTGGGCCTCTGAATCCAAAAAAGCATTTGTGAGACCATGTGCTGGTGTTGGACAAGATGACCTACCTCACAGTTCACCTCAAAGTTGTGTTCAGTAGGGTTGAAGCTGGAGCTTCGTGAAGACCACTTAAGATCCTCCACGCCAAACTCATTAAACCATGGCTTTATGGAGCTGGCGGCTTTGTTCACAGGGGCACAGTCATGCTGGAGCAGAAAGGTGTCTTCCCCAAATTGGTACCACAAAGTTTGAAGAGCACTATTGTCTAAAATGTCTTTGTATGATGTAGCATTAACAGAACCGCTCACTGAAAATACCTAAACACAGTCATTTGGGGAAGGAGGAGGGGGCTGTCAACATATGTTTAGCCATATAGGCAGGGCTTTTTTTCAGCAGGAACATGGAGGAACGCAGTTCCGGCACCTCCAGCACTGAATGTATGTAAGGGCATGGGGTCAAGGGGTGTCCTGAAGGGTCCATTGATGCTGGCTGCTGGGTGATCTATTGTTGCTGGGGTGGTATTTTGTTGCAGGGATCCACTGTTGTTGCTGGGGGGGGTCTATTTTACTGCTTTTCTTAACTTAACACCACAAAAGGATACTTGGTTCTATATTCTCTAAATGGGGCGGTACTAGGAGGTGCGTAGGAGTGGAACCTAGGGATGGTCCTCAGAGGTGTGTAGGGGTACAGAGACAAGAGGTGGCTCAGAAGGGGGGGAGTTTCTGCACCTATTAACTGAGAAAAACTTGCATATAGGTAGGTGTGATGGTTATCTGTATACAAAGATTTGTTTTTATAGTGTACTTTCCCTTCCCATTGACACCCCCCTTCCCATTATTGTACAATGAAACTGCTGGTAAGCCACAGGTTAACCCTGTGTAAGTTCCAAACTTTGACCATATGAAGCTATGCAATGGTCTACAGCAATGGTCTCCAAACTGCGGCCATGGGCTGGATGATGCCTTTTGCTTGCCTTTATCCGGCCCTTGCGAGACTATTCCTTTCACTGATACAAGGCACTATTCCTCCCACTGAAACCATGATGAGGCACCATTCCTTCCACTCACACCCAACAGTGGTGCATAATTCCTCACACAGATACCAACAGTGGCGCCTTCCCACTGACAGCATTAATAGGGCACTATTCCTTCCACTGAAACAACTGCTGAGACATTATTCCTCCCCCGACACCAATGATGGGGCACTATCCCTTCCACTGATACCAACGATGGAGCACTATTCCTTCCACTGACATCAACGATGGGGCACTATTCCTTCCACTGACATCAACGATGGGGCACTATTCCTTCCACTGACATCAACGATGGGGCACTATTCCTCCCACTGACACCAATGATGGGGCACTATTCCTTCCACTGATACCAACGATGGAGCACTATTCCTCCCACTGACACCAATGATGGGGCACTATTCCTCCCACTGACACCAATGATGGGGCACTATTCCTTCCACTGACATCAACGATGGGGCACTATTCCTTCCACTGACATCAACGATGGGGCACTATTCCTTCCACTGACATTAACGATGGGGCACTATTCCTTCCACTGACATCAACGATGGGGCACTATTCCTTCAAGTAACATCAACGATGGGGCACTTTTCCTTCAACTAACATCAACGATGAGGCACTATCCCTCCCACTAATATTAAGGTGGGGGGGGGAAGTGTAATTTCTCCCGCTATTGACCACAGGTGCTATTTAATTTTTTTTACTTACATTGACCACCGAGCCTGAGGCATTGGTTACTCCCACTAACATTGAGGCATTTTCTAATCCCACTGACCACAGACCGGCCCCCCTGAAGTCTAAACATTAAACCGGCCATTTTTTGGAAAGTTTGGAGACCCCTGGTGTACAATAAAGTCTGTACATGGGTTGGAGATGTTTCTACACCGGTTGACTACTGACATTTAGCTAGTGGGTTTACAGTACCTAACCACTTAGTGAGATAGATTGATATGTGCTCTGGTAGATCCGATGTCTCACAGCAATGTAAGGGTGCAGGCTGTCGAATGCTTAATCCAGAAAGCAGGGAAGTATGAGGGATGAGACACGACTCACATTACCAGCTCAACAGGTGAAAATGAACAGCTTCATCCTTGAGCTCCTCCAGAGCCCTGTCGTTGATGCATTTCGCTCCGCCCATCGGGACTAATAAGTAAAAATGGATTTTTATATCCCCCAAAGACCAATCTATATATATGTACATAAAAAATGGAAGGCTATGTATCACAGATATCAGATGGAGGATGAAGTATTGGTATAATAGTGTTGCTATTGTTATATAACCTGTCCCATCATTGCACCCTGTCTGAGCCCTATGGCTGCCATCCCAATTCATATCTCATCGGAGGAAGTGCCGTCATGCTCACCTGGATTCAATTTGTAGGATTTGCCCCATACAGTCAGGACACTCATAGCTGGAAGACATATCTGGGTGGAGAGAGTTCCTGCTTTGTCACTTGTTTAGATGCAGATCCATCAGCAGCCTCACACCCAGCCGTCTGCCGGAGCAAATCTCAGCCAAGATAGGGAAAACAACCCTGTCTGATGTCATCTGGAGCAATTATCTTCCCAGCTGAAGAACTATGAAATCAGGTGCTGAATATAAATGGCAGGAGAAGGTTCAGCAGGGAGGTTGGTGTCACCTGTGTCCATGAAATGTGTCAATGTTCACGTTTGTCTAAAATGTACCTTCAGCAGGTAAGTAAGTCCACTGGAGTTTCTGACATTCTCCCAAAACTGTAAAAAATGTTGACAAATAAAACAATATTAAAGAGAAACTGAATGGTGGAAACTAGAGGCATCAAGAGAACAACACAACTCAACTGTTCCTTTACAAGAGATTTATACTACTCAGAGGAGTGGACTCTAATGATAGGTGAAGTCTCCTCAGAGGACTGGACTCTAAGGATAGGTGTAGTCTCCTCAGAGGAAAGGACTTTGCAGATAGGTGTAGTCTCCTCAGAGGAAAGGACTTTGCAGATAGGTGTAGCCTTCTCAGAGGAATGGCCTTCAGCTCCATAATGTTTCTGACACTGGTTCCCAACCTTAGTACCCCTAACAGACCATGTTTTGGGAATTTTCCTTAGATAAAATAGCTGTTATAAATACTGAACCATCTGACATTGATTTAAAGCACTTGTACAAGGTAAAGGAAATCTTGAAAACATGATCTGTTGAGAGTGCTTGAGGACTAGGGTTGGGAACCACTGTTATAGGGCCCACCTCCACAATGGTTGTACCATTCTAAGTGCAGTCTACCTGGAAGACAAACTTTGCTAGATGGCATCTGGCTCTTAGGCTCCCTAGAGTTTTCCTGAATTTCATCTTGGTTCCTGAGCCTACCTGTCTACGAACAAACAGGTACTGTCCTTGACTATAGGTCTGTAGGCAGGTACAGTCTACTTTCCCCAATGCAGCTGGAGATCAACCGCAGCAGCATAGCAGAGGAAGAGGAAGTCCAGAAGAACAATGCTCCCCTATGGTTTCCTGGGTCACTCGGGGAGCTGTCCAGTTGGATGCTGCCACCCAGGGGCGGACTGACCATTTGGAAACTCGGGCACTGCCCGAGGGCCCGGGGTCAGTAGGGGGCCCCATGAGATACCCCCTGGTACCTTTTTCATAGGCTATTTTGAGTTTGGGCAAGGACACAGGGGCCCCATGATCCCCTATTACGCAGGGGCCCCATGAGTTGTCAGTGAACCCCTGCTGCCACCCCATGTGACCCTGGTGGCCATCTTGGGTTAGGCAGAGTCTATTTGGGGGAGTTGTGCTGAGAAACTTGATATGGCAGGTGGATGGGGATGTATGCTTTTTTTTCGGGGGGGGGGGGAAATGTGCTAGTGGGGATGATTGGGGGCATGTGTGCTAGGACAGGAAATGTTTTTTTGGGGGGGGGCATTTGTGCTAGGATGAGTAATTGGGGGAGAGAAATTTGTGTTAGGGAGGATGATTGGGGGGCACGTGTGCAAGGAGGGGAAATGTTTTTTTTTTGGGGGGGGCGATTTGTGCTAGGATGAGTAATTGGGGGAGGGGAATTTGTGTTGGATTTGTGATTGGATGGGAAATTTGAAGCGTAGGAGGGTAAAATATTTTTTGGGGGGGATTCGTGCTGCAGACATGTGGGGAGAGAGAGGATTTGAGCTGGGGGGCAAAGATTTATGTAGGAAGGGGTTTTAGCAGGGGGTTGTGGGGGTATGCGGGTGGGGGGCTTATTGGAAACTGGAAGCTGCCTTTAACAAGGGGGACCACAAATCCCAGCCCCCCCATGTGAATGAGTATGTGTACATGGTACCACTACTCATTCACTATGAAAAAAAGTGTAAAAAATGACAGTAGACAGTATTTGACAAGTTCTTTATTAAAAATAAAAATTTAAAAAATGTCCCCCGAAGTAGATCCATTGTCAATCATGGTGCCCGTCGTCACCGCCGACCCAAAAAAAGGGGAAAAAAAGTAAATTTAAAAAATGTCCCCCAAAGTAGATCCAATGTCTATCACGATGCCCGTCGCCACCGTCGACCCAAAAAAAGGGGAAGAAAGTAAATTTAAAAAATGTTCCCCGAAGTAGATCCAATGTCAATCATGATACCCGTCGCCACCGCCAACCCAAAAAAAAGGGGAAAAAAAGTAAATTTAAAAAATGTTCCCTGATGTAGATCCAATGTCAATCACGATGCCCGTCGCCACCGCCGACCCAAAAAAAGGGGAAAAAAAGTAAATTTAAAAAATGTTCCCCCGAAGTAGATCCAATGTCAATCACGATGCCCGTCGCCACCGTCGACCCAAAAAAAGGGGAAGAAAGTAAATTTAAAAAATGTTCCCCGAAGTAGATCCAATGTCAATCATGATGCCCGTCGCCACCGCCAACCCAAAAAAAGGGGAAAAAAAGTAAATTTAAAAAATGTTCCCCGATGTAGATCCAATGTCAATCACGATGCCCGTCGCCACCGCCGACCCAAAAAAAGGGGAAAAAAAGTAAATTTAAAAAATGTTCCCCCGAAGTAGATCCAATGTCAATCACGATGCCTGTCGCCAGCAGCGACCCAAAAAAAGGGGAAAAAAAGTAAATTTAAAAAATGTTCCCCGAAGTAGATCCAATGTCAATCACGATGCCCGTCGCCAGCAGCGACCCAAAAAAAGGGAAACGCTGGCTCCTACAATCTGACAGCTGTGCTGGAATGACAGTTGCTAAATTCTTTGATGACGTCACAAGGGGGCAGGGTCATCCCCACCTCCTTGTGACGTACTCATGCTCTGTGATTGACCAAAACATTGCACCTGACCTGTGCATTGCTTTGGTCAATCACAATGCACTTTGGGCCACTGAACAATGTCGAACACATGAACGGCCGATGTTCAAGTTGAACTAAAGTTTGACTCAAGCATATAGCCCAACACTAATCATGTAATACAAAGGTGCATTAATTTGTTCCTTTGAAGCTGCATTCACATGTGTTTCGTGAGTGCACGTAAAATTGGGCGATTTTGCACTTTTAGGAAACGCATGAAAAATACCTGTTGTGCTTGCATTGCCATTTATTGTTAATGGCACCCTAATTGCATCAGAAAAGACGTGCTTTTGTCACGTAAAAATGCACAGCAAAACATTCGGATGAAAATGCACAAAGCTCAACGTTCGAAAAGGTACATTAGCTACTTTGCTGTGTTTGTCGCACGTAGGGCAGCCCATTACAATGAATTTTGTTTGAAAGAAAAAGGGGGTGCTGTTGCGCTTAGGAAAAAATTAATTAATATATATGACTTCTCTAGGACTTCCCCCATCCTCTGGAATTCCCTACCCCAATCCATCAAAATGTCACCTACCCTCCTCACCTTCAGGCGCACCCTGAAAACCCTCCTCTTCAGGGAAGCCTACCCCAACCTCTCCTAACACCCGACCTCACCTCATAACCAACCTCCTTCATTCTACCCACCGTTCCATCCCCCACAGCCATCTCCTCCTGTGCCACGTTCCCCTCCCTCCTAGATTGTAAGCTCGAAAGAGCAGGGCCCTCAAACCCCTCGTGTATTGTATTGTTACTGTCTTGTCTCATGTTATGTCCCCCCTGCTTCTGTACAGCGCTGAGCATACCCTTTGGCGCTATATAAATACTGTATAATAATAATAATATGTGAAAGAATTTAACTATATATAAGTAGGGGCGGACTGACAACTCATGGGGCCCCTGGGCAATAGGGGATCATGGGGCCCCTGTGTCCTTGCCCAAACTCAAAAAAGCCTATGAAAAAGGTACCAAGGGCATCTCATGGGGCCCCCTACTGACCCCGGGCCCTCGGGCAGTGCCCGAGTTTCCAAATGGTCAGTCCGCCCCTGTATATAAGATATCTATATAGCAGCAGTCCTAAATGTGAATTCCTAAACACAAAAGCTTATATATTTCAAAAATGGACCGCGCTAAGGCCACAAATAGACAAAATAAACTGTGCAATCTTTAAAGTGATAGCGCTGAGCAAAATACAATATTAATATTGTATTTGTATTTTGCTCGGCGCTATCACTTTAAAGATTGCACCGTTTATTTTGTCTATTTGTGACCTTAGCGCGGTCCATTTTTGAAATACATTAAAATCAATGGGTCGCCCTACGCGTATGATGCAAAAACGCTCTAAGCGTAATTATGCAAATTCATGTGTTCGCAAAATGTGAACGCAGCCTTACCAGTATATTGTCCTGGTACAACGATAGGGAAACAGCACTTTTGATAGTACAAAAAAAATATGGCTCCATCAGCGTGGCTTTTTTGCGGTAAAATTTTAGTACTGATCACATGGGTCTCAGGGGGTCTGTCTATAGGGCATGGTTGCTGATAATGTCAGATGTGTCCATCACACCCGGGGGGGGGGGGGGTTGTAGTCCATGCCTGGTACAGCAACATAATTCACCCCGTTAACCCTTTCATTCTTTCATTCAGGAGGCTTAACATGGAGTGGTTAACAAAATGGCAATTTAGCATACTGAACCTCATTTTTCGGATTAGTAGGACACATTTGATGAGATCACATCAGCAGGTCAAAATGTTTTGGAAAATCAGAAATCTTTGCCCTGGAGCACATGCAAAACATGGTGTAATGGATATGATAATGAGAATCTGCCATGACGGTGGGGATATAAATATCGCACGGTGACTAAGTCTTGGATGAGAACGCTGTTACGTAAAAGCACCAGATCTGTAGGGTGAGGAGGAACTGTGAAGATGCTGCCTATCTTATCCTATCCTATATTCAGATCAAGGTGACGGCAGCTCTAAAGGACTGCAAGTCTCAGCAGGTCCCAACAGGGTATGGTTTCCCGAGACTGTTCCAAGGTTTGAAAGTAATTGTTTCTGCAAACAGCGGTGTAGAAGCAGAGCCGCTGTTTGAGGTCATGGCCCCTCTTAATTGCCACCCAACCAGCACATAGAGATGTATCGGACAATCACATGCTATGGAGCAGTGCTACATAGGGGAGCTGCTTTGGGTTGTGCGCCCATATGTCCTCTTCACTTGGTCATGTGCAGGGGTGGACTGGGGTGGTGTGTGTGTGGGAGTGTTAGGGGGGCTTCTGATGCCCCGTAAAAAGGCTGCATTGCTTCCGCCACAGACATGCCTAAAGGATTCCTTGTGAAGAGGAGTAAAATGTCCCCGCCGGTGTCCTACTGCGTATGGGATGAGGATGAGGCCAGAGGGCAGGCCATCCCCCCCCCCGACATGCCTGGTGTATGCTATGTCCAAGGAAAGGCTGGCTTTGTGCCCGGCTCCCCTTCCCCAGCCAGCCCCGACGAAACTATCCCTGCTCCCCACTACAGCACCCCACCCCCTACCAGCAAATTCAGGAACCCAGAGTCGGTGCAGCAGGAGCCGTCCAGCCCGACCTGACGGGGAGCGGAGAGTAACTAGACCTAAGCTTCAGCCTGGGATGGGAGTCAGGAGGAGGCATGGAAGTGGGACAGTGGGAGGGGGCCGCTGAGTTGTACTTGCCCTTGGGACAAAAATTGTCTGCCCCTGGTCATATGACACAAGTTAATGCCTTACATACACTGTGGGCTATATGGCCAAAAATTTAGACATCCCTCCAAATGATAGAGTTCAGGTGTTTCCAGTGAAGGGTAGGGTAATACAAAGACCATACAAGGACATTTTAGACAATTGTGTGCTTTCAGCTTCGTAATAAGAGTTTGGTGAAGACCCTTTTCTGTTCAACCATGACTGTGCCCCTGTGTACAAAGCCAGCTCCACAAAGGCATGGTTTGGTGTGGAGGAACTTGAGAACTCTGGCTGTAACCCTTTGGAGTGAATTGGAACACCAGTTGAGCCAGTTCGATGAGTTTGGTGTGGAGGATCTTGAGTGTCCTGACCATAACCCTACTGAATACCTTTGGAATGAATTGGAACACTAGTTGTAAACCAGCTCCATAAAAACATGGTTTGATGAGTTTGGTGTGGAGGAACTTGAGTGTCCTGCACAGAAATGTGTCCTACACAGAAGAATGCCGATTGTGAGCCACGTACATGGATATTCCTCCAAATGAGTTTGCATGTTTACAGTGAAGGGTACTGTTAATACGTCAGCATACAAATATATTTTAGACCAGTGGTGGCCAACTTTCTAGATCTAGGGGGCTTCAACTGCTGTCTCTGATATCCCTAGGAGCCCACTGTTCAGTATATGTAATGCTATATTGGATTGTCAGAGACTGCTGATACACTGCTACCAGGTGTAGCAGGCTGCAAGTTGGATTCTAGGGTTTTGTAAAATCGTGCACTTCCAAAATTTTGGCAACACTTTGGGGAAGGTCCTCTTCTGTTCTGGCAGGACTGTGCCCCTGTGCACATACAGTAGCAGCTCCATAAAGACATTGTTTGATGAGTATGAATTGGGGGAACTTGAGTGGCCTCCACAGAGCCCTGACCTCATCCCTAGTGAACACCTTTGGGATGAATTGGAACACCAATTTTGAGCTAGGTCTTCTCATCTAGCTTGGGTACCTGATCTCACAAATGTTCTTGTTTTTGCTGAATGAGCACAAATTCCCACAGACACACTCCAAACTCTTGTGGAAATATTTCCTAGAAGCTGGGGCGGACTGACAACTCATGGGGCCCCCGGGCAATAGGGGATCATGGGGCCCCTGTATCCTTGCCCAAACTCAAAAAAGCCTATGAAAAAGGTACCAGGGGCATCTCACGGGGCCCCCTACTGACCCCGAGTCCTCGGGCGGTGCCCGAGTTTCCAAATGGTCAGTCCGCCCCTGTCTAGAAGAATGGAGGCTATTATAGCTGCAAGAGATGGGGGCTCCATATCAATGCCCATGGTTTTGGAATAGGATGTCCAACAAACTCATATAGATTTGATGGTCAGGTGTTCACAAACTTAGCCATATACTCATAAAATATATATATACTGTACATATGGGGCCCCTGGGATCCTTTGGTACCTGCATAGATTGAAGTAACTCATACAGATAGAAGAGGGAAGAAAGAGCAGACTGAAATCACACCGGATGCTCTGGACTGAGCAAATACACATTATAGAAGGATATGCTTTGATCAGTTTTCATTTCAGAGGTTTACAATCATTTTAATGCAACGCATGGAATGTTTAAGTATGAAAGAGCCCCCCAAAAAACTGGAAGGGCTACTTTAATTAGTAAACTGAAGAGCTTGCAATCAGTCTTTTCCTGATGACGAGGCATTGTAGAGAGGCAGCGGATGTGAGTCGTGTTGCTCAGACTCCCAGGAACGGCGACATGACAGGGCCTCTTTCAATATTTGAAGTCTGGAAAATCCACACGGCTCTCCTGTTCTCCGTGTGTGTGTTTCCCATTTGTAACATTTAACAATCTTTATTTTTGGAACACGGCATAAAAGAAAAAACGGTGGAATCCCGAATTCCCCTCACAAATGCCAAACATAACCAAGTGCAGATGCAGCGTCTGTACAAACCCCGACGTTCAGAGCAATAAAAACCCTTCCACAGTAACAGCGAACGCATAATAAATAGCTGATGGATTTCACGTCGTCTCACCTTCAGATTTCCCCCCATCTGACGGTTACATATGTATTTATGCAATAAAATATC
This sequence comes from Staurois parvus, assembly GCF_062004578.1. Taxonomy (NCBI): domain Eukaryota; kingdom Metazoa; phylum Chordata; class Amphibia; order Anura; family Ranidae; genus Staurois; species Staurois parvus. Next base: position 622,871 of record NW_028318963.1, read on the forward strand.
CCGGCCATATGTTCCGGAGAAAGGAGGCTTCCGCTTTTGTTTCATGATGTAACCGAATCATTGATGCAATTATTTTCAAATAAACCCGGCTAATCTAGGGTGCACCCAAGGGGATGACTGTAGGTCAATGAGAACCATATCGCAGCGCCGCAGTCCTGGGTTCAGTCTGCACTGATGGATACTATCCGAATGAAGTCCTAAAAGCTCATCTGTGAGATTAAAAGAATTAAAAAAAAAGCCCCCCCCCCCGAGGCAATTCAAAGGTTAAATGCTTGTTAGGGGCTCATTCACACTAAGAGGTGCGCTATTTCATGTGCATCAAGTTTTAGGGCAGCAAGTAAATTTCAATGCACAAGAGACGCAGAAAAGATTTGGCACAACTGTTAAAATCATAATGCACCAAAATGCATGCTCTTCGGTGGGCGCAAATGCACGTGTTTGTTAGAGGCTTGAGGTGCAAAATCGTGGTGCATTTTTGTGCGTTGCATTCCATCACCACACCTGGTGTGAAAGAGCCCTAAGCAGTTGAACACAGCCCTCTGATCATGTCCTCTCTGCTTTTTCACAGGTAAATGCTACCGTCTCATCTCCACCTTAAACTGTCTCCCTGCAACTCATTGACTTTCTGCAAACTTAGGGTAAATGTTACTATCTCATCTCCACCTTAAACTGTCTCCCTGATACGCAGTCTTTCTGCAAACTTAGGGTAAATGCTACTGTCTCATCTCCACCTTAAACTGTCTCCCTGCCACGCATTGTCTTTCTGCAAACTTAGGGTAAATGCTACTGTGTCATCTCCACCTTAAACTGTCTCCCCGCACCGCATTGACTTCCTGCAAACTTAAGGTAAATGCTACTGTCTCATCTCCACCTTAAACTGTCTCCCTGTGACGCACTGACTTTCTGCAAACTTAGGGTAAATGCTACTGTCTCATCTCCACCTTAAACTGTCTCCCAGCACACACTGACTTTCTGCAAACTTAAGGTAAATGTTACTGTCTCATCTCCACCTTAAACTGTCTCCCTCCTACGCACTGACTTTCTGCAAACTTAGGGTAAATTATATGGTCTCATCTCCACCTTAAACTGTCTCCCTGCTACGCATTGACTTCCTGCAAACTTAAGGTAAATGCTACTGTCTAATCTCCACCTTAAACTGTCTCCTTGCTACGCATTGACTTTCTGCAAACTTAGGGTAAATGCTACTGTCTCATCTCCACCTTAAACTGTCTCCCTGCACACACTGACTTTCTGCAAACTTAAGGTAAATGTTACTGTCTCATCTCCACCTTAAACTGTCTCCCTGTTACGCACTGACTTTCTGCAAACTTAGGGTAAATGATATGGTCTCATCTCCACCTTAAACTGTCTCCCTGCCACGCATTGACTTCCTGCAAACTTAAGGTAAATGCTACTGTCTCATCTCCACCTTAAACTGTCTCCTTGCTACGCATTGACTTTCTGAAAACTTAGGGTAAATGCTACTGTCTCATCTCCACCTTAAACTGTCTCCCTGCTACGCATTGACTTCCTGCAAACTTAAGGTAAATGCTACTGTCTAATCTCCACCTTAAACTGTCTCCTTGCTACACATTGACTTTCTGCAAACTTAGGGTAAATGCTACTGTCTCATCTCCACCTTAAACTGTCTCCCTGCACACACTGACTTTCTGCAAACTTAAGGTAAATGTTACTGTCTCATCTCCACCTTAAACTGTCTCCCTGTTACGCACTGACTTTCTGCAAACTTAGGGTAAATGATATGGTCTCATCTCCACCTTAAACTGTCTCCCTGCACGCACTGAATTTCTGCAAACTTAGGGTAAATGCTACTGTCTCATCTCCACCTTGAACTGTCTCCTTGCTACGCATTGACTTTCTCCAAACTTAGGGTAAATGCTACTGTCTCATCTCCACCTTAAACTGTCTCCCTGCTACGCATTGACTTTCTCCAAACTTAGGGTAAATGCTACTGTCTCATCTCCACCTTGAACTGCCTCCATGCACAGCATTGACTTCCTGCAAACTTAAGGTAAATGCTACTGTCTCATCTCCACCTTAAACTGTCTCCCTGCAACGCATTGTCTTTCTGCATACTTAGGGTAAATGCTACTGTCTCATCTCCACCTTAACCCCCGGTTCACATCTATGCGGCCGTGCGGGCCGTGTTTTGCACAGGCACGAGAGCCCATTCATTTGAATGGACTCCTGTGCCCGTGACACGCAGGGAAAGAAGTCCCTGTACTTCTTTGGAAAACGCAGCCCGCACGGGAACTTTGGTTTTCAGTATGATTGCGTTTCCCAGTGCAGGCAGCGTGCCATTAGAATTAACGACACCCGCCCACAGGTCCGCATTTCTCTGTGCGGGTGGTGCGGCTGCCCGGATTTTCGTGCGGATCCGCAGCAGCACCACCCGCATAGATGTGAACCGGGGGTCAAGGAGATGTTTTCAGAAAGTCAATGCGTAGCAGGGAGACAGTTTAAGGTGGAGATGAGACAGTAGCATTTACCTGTGAAAAAAAGTAAAAAAGTAGAAGAATAAGCTATAATATTTACTGTACCTTCCACCGCGCTATGTGACCAGACCCCCCCCCCCCCTAACTTCTTCTATTTGAGACTCTGAGCAATGGCTGTACTCTGTCCTCACAGTATACAATGCAGGACCAGCAGTCCTGCACTGTATGTGAGGATGGCGAAAGCCCGCCCCCACAACCTGGAGCATTGAGGAGAAAAGTCCTCTACTATTAGACTTAACAAGCCTTGCACCCTGGGGGGGAGGGGGCTGGGGTATTTTTTTTACAAAGATCCCAGAGTTTGGCTTTAGGGTGTCATGCACACGCGTAAAATCATGCCCTTTCCTGCAAGTGACAAAAAGGTGCTGCCCCTTTGCAAATACATGGTGGTGACTATAATTCTTAATAGGACCCCACACATTTTGCAAACATGCGCATGTTTATGCGTGGTACCACAGTGCCAGATGTTTTGCTGCGGTGCCATTTTTAAAAAATGGTGCAGATACCTTTTTTGGTGCACTTTGTGCGCATTGGGCACACCCGTAAAAAATGAATGGGCTGTCCTAAACGTGACGCACAGGAACTCATGGAGAAGCACAAAAAAGTGCACAGGCTTGGTCATGAATGGAGAATAAAGCAGGCCATACATGTTCGTTCTGTAATTTGATGGTGCCCCTGGTGATTTTGAAAATCGGTCGTTTTTCATGAATTTTCCAGCATGCCCGATAAACAAAATGGGGAGGAACCACGAAAATCGGCCGGTGCCCTTGCACCACTAACAGAGCAAACAACAGCTGATTATTCTTAGATCCTATTTTTGAATGAAAAATCGTTAGAAAATCGACCCATGTATGACCGACCTTAGTCAGCATACCCACCTTGCCCCAACCCAACCACCCCCCTGTCCCAGTTTAGAAAGTTTCCTTCCAGAATCTGGAAACATACTGGCAGCCTCTGAAAGGAAATGGACATTTAAACCACCAAAAATTAACAGTCAAATTGCTGGACCTGTGTTTTTACTCCAGACCTTTGCTGTGAGGAGAGGAGATGAGGGGAGAGGAGAGGAAAGGGGAAGAGTAGAGGAGGGGAAAAGGAGGGGAGGGGCGAAAAGGGACAGGATGCAAATGGTTGAAAGGGAGAGGAGAGAAGAGGAGTAGGAAGGATGGGGATGGAGGGGTTGGAGAACGGGGACAGGATGGAAAGGGAGGAAAGGACACAAGGGAAAGGCGAAGAAAGGAAAGGAGAGGGGAGTAAAGGGAAGGAACAGGAAAAGAGAGGAGAGGAAAGGTAAGGAACAGGAAAAGAGAGGAAAGGGAAAGGAAGAGAAGAGAAGAGAAGAGAAGAAAAAGGAGAGGAGAAGAGGGAGGAGGAGGAAACAGCAGAGGGGAGTGGTGAAAAAGGACAGGATAGAAAGGGTTGAAAGGAAAAGAGAGGAGAGAAGAGGGAAGGGTAAAGAGAGGAAAGGAAAAGGAGAGGAGAAGAAAGAAAAAGGAGAGGAGAAGATGAAGTGAGAGGAAAGAGCAGAGGGGAGTGGTGAAAAAAGGATAGGATGTAAAGAGAGGAAAGGAAAAGAGAGAATAGGGGGAGGGGGAGGGAGCATGGGGAGAAAAGGAGAGGAATGGAAAGGAAAGGTGAGGAGAGGAAAGTAAAAGGAGAGGAGAGAAAAGAAAAGGAAAAGGAAAAGGAGAGGAAATTAAAATGAAATGAAAGGAAAATGAGAGAAGAGGAGAGGAAAGGTAGAGGAAAGAAGAGGGAGCAAGGGGAGAAAAGGGTGAAAGAAAGAGAGGAGTGGAAAAAAAAAGTGAGAGAAGGAAAGTAAAAAGAGAGGAGAGGAGAGAAATGAAAAGATAAGGGAAAGGAGAGGAGATTGAGGGAAAGAAAGGAAAAGGAAAGTAGTAAGGAAGAAGAGGAAAGGAGGAAAAAGAAAACAAGAGGAAATAGAATGAAGGGAAAATGAAGGAAGGGGAAGTGAAGGGAGAGGAAAGAAACAAAAGGAAAGAGAAGGAAAAGGAAGGGGAAGGGAAGAAAAACTGCAGATCCTCATCTTCAAGCAATCCTCCCTCCTGCGCTGAGCACTGGTCACCAGTAGAGATGACAATGATGGTTTCCTCTGGTGAAGGGTCTTTTATGTGGCACTTTCCCCAGCTGTGGACTCGGTGGCCTCAGCTCACACCAGCGCCCTGTAGATGGATATATTGTAGACATTTCCTTTCATTCATTCTCGCTGTGCTGAGCCGCGCTCACTTCTTGCTGATGTTGCAAACCTTGGATTGAACGCGGGGAGCGCCTGCGGGAGCGCGCTCTCTGTGCAGGGAGACCATCAAGTCCAGGCAGGTCCGGCACCAAACTCGTCTTACAAAACACACATTTATCAAACCTCTTCCCTCGGATTTTACAAGCAGATTTAAGTCTTCTTTGACAGCGTTTGCGGTTTGTGTTGTTTTGGAAAAAGAAACTTAAAGGAAAATTCCATCTTTAAAGCAGAACTCCGGGCACAGGGGATTTTTTAAACATCTGCTCCAGATATGAGAGCTGGGGGTCTCATAGATGGAAGAACTTGCATTGTTCATCACCCCCCCTCCCCCTCCCTTCATGGATCGCTGTGCATTCTGGGAGATTTTAGAGGTTGAGTTCACATACTTTAACCCTTCTGTACTCTATACAAAATGTAAATAATGACTTTAGATACACTTTAAAATCTGACCTTCGACCTACCTTGCACAGTTGTACTGGCTCCTCCCCTTCAGTCTTGCCCAGGTGTACCAGCTCCTCCCTTTCAGTCTAGCACAGGTGTATGGGCTCCTCCCCTTTAGTCTTGCACAGGTGTACCGGCTCCTCCCCTCCAATCTTGTACAGATGTACCGGCTCCTCCCCTTCAGTCTTGCACAGGTGTACTGGCTCCTCCCCTCCAGTCTTGCACAGGTGTAACGGCTCCTCCCCTCCAGTCTTGCACAGATGTACCGGCTCCTCCCCTTCAGTCTTGCACAGGTGTACCGGCTCCTCCCCTCCAGTCTTGCACAGGTGTACCGGCTCCTCCCCTTCAGTCTTGCACAGGTGTACCAGCTCCTCCCCTTCAGTCTTGCACAGGTGTACCGGCTCCTCCCCTCCAGTCTTGCACAGGTGTATTGGCTCCTCCCCTTCAGTCTTGCACAGTTGTACCGGATCCTCCCCTCCAGTCTTGCACAGGTGTACCGGCTCCTCCCCTTCAGTCTTGCACAGTTGTACCGGATCCTCCCCTCCAGTCTTGCACAGGTGTACCGGCTCCTCCCCTTCAGTCTTGCACAGGTGTACTGGCTCCTCTCCTGGACTGAAATGGTTTCCTCTGAAATCACTGCACACTTTGAGCTTCTCACAATGTGCATTAGAAGCTGCAGCAAGTCAGATAGAGCTCCGCCTCATTTCATGGATGGAGGACGTCCAGCATCACCTAGATCTTTCCACCCGTGCCTGACTGTCCCTGTCCTCTTTCATTAATTGGACTTCAGTTCTTTCCAACATGGAGGCTCATAACCAAATGTGGGCGTTATGTAAATACAACCAGCCTAGGAACGCCCACTCTTCCAGATTGCAATCCAACCATTTCATATTTGCGTAACTCTTCCCAAGAGCCAGCCCACTGGGTGGGGACTCGAGAGGAGCACTGAGGCAGTGATGTTTTCAGATAGAATTTACAACACCCTGCCAGCCCCTCCCACCAGCCATTATCTGCATTGCACAGAGACCCAGTGATGACATCACTAGGGGTAAAATAGGGTATGTAATGAAAATGGAGTGTGATGAAACGGTATGAAATGGAAATTGCTGAGAACAATAGAAGAGACCGCTTACCCGCTGCCCTATAGCAGAACTACTGCTACAGGGTGTCAGGGCAGAGTAAATTCACATATATATATATGTGATTTTGCATTTCTGGGTAGGGGGTGCTGCCATTGGAGGCTACAAATGTCGATCACTGGGTCCCAGCCAGAGATTTCCCATCGGCACCCGATGATCGCTGAGGAACAGTGACAGGGGAGAGGTCTGTGTGTAAACAATACAGACCTCTCCCCTGTCAGCACTGGCATGCTGCTTTGTTTTACTCTGCATAGCAGAGCAATACAAAGCAGCATTTTAACTTAGTAAAACACAGACAGCACACAGTCAGGGGCAGACTGACAACTCATGGGGCCCCCAGGCAATAGGGGATCATGGGGCCCCTGTGTCCTTGCCCACACTCAAAGCACACCGAAAAATGCCTATAAAAAGTACCAGGGGTATTTCATGGGGCCCCCTACTGTCCCAGGGCCCTCGGGCAGTGTCCGAGTGCTCAAATGGTCAGTCTGCCCCTGCACACAGTTAACCCTTTGATCACCCAAAAGTTAACCCTTTCCTGCCCAGTGCCATTAGTACAGTGTCAGTGATTTTTATTAGCACTAATCACTGTATTGGTGCCACTGGGGATGTCAGTGACACCAAGTCAGTCCCCCCCCCCCAGTGTCAGAATGTCCGCTGCAGTCCCGCTAAGGGGCAAACTGACAACTCATGGGGCCCCTGGGCAATAGGGGATCATGGGGTCCCTGTGTCCTTGCCCAAACTCAAAAAAGCCTATGAAAAAGGTACCAGGGGCATCTCATGGGGCCCCCTACTGACCCCGGGCCCTCGGACAGTGCCCGAGTTTTCAAATGGTCAGTCCGCTACTGGTCCCGCTATAAGTAGCTGATCGCCGCCATTACTAGTATTATTTTTTTTTAAATTCCACTATATGGGCAGCACAGTGGCTAAGTGGTTAGCACTTCTGCCTGGCAGTACTCGGGTTGTTGGTTCAAATCCCAACCACAGCTTCACCTGCCTGGAGTTTGTATGTTCTCCCTGTGTCTGCGTGGGTTTCCTCCAGGTACTCCGGTTTCCTCCCACATTCCAAAGACATGCTGGTAGGTGAATTGGCTGCTGTCTAAATTGTCCCTAGTATGTGTATGTATGAATGTGAGTTAGGGACCTTAGATTGTACACCCCTTGAGGGTTAGGGACTGATGTGAATGTACAATATATATGTAAAGCGCTGCGTAAATTGATGGCTCTATATAAGTACCTGAAATAAATAAATAAAATATACCGCCATTTGTAGATGCTTTCACATTAATTAATTTACATGTCTTGGTATTTTGTTTTTAGCAAAGACATGCCGCAGAATACATTTTGGCCTAAATTTATGACGAAATTTGCTTTTAAAATTTTTTTACAGAACATGTTTTATCGCAAAAAAGTAAAAAAATATAGTTTTTTTTTCAAAATAGTTTTTTTTGTGTTTATAGCGCAAAAAAATTAGTATTGCACTGGCGATCAAATGCCACCAAAAGAAAGATCAATTTGTGGGAAAAAAGGAAGTAAATTTCATTTGGGTGCAGTGTTGCATGACCGAGCAATTGTTAGTTAAAGTAACGCAGCGCTGTATCGCAAAAAATGGCCTGGTCAGGAAGGGGGGGGGGGGGGGGCGGTAAATCCTCTGGACGGGGAGAGGTTAAGAATTTATACTTGGATAGAAGTTTTTATTTATTTATTTTTTTCATTATATATTTTATTAAATTTTCTTTTAAGAAAAAAATATCTTACAAAACCATCATAAATCTTTTTACTTCATACATATACTGTAAACTTTATCCCCATACCCCCCCCCCGTCCAATCTCATTTTATCCTCTTTTTTTCCTCCTGTTAATCTGGTCATATATATATAGATCTCTTTAACCATTTAATTTCTCTGGTACTACTATCGGGGGACCTTTTATTTTTATTAGTATTTTTCTGAAGTTCTAAACTCATACCACTTACCCCAAATCTTTCTAAACTTTTCCATTTCATTTTTCTCCATGTAACAAAGTTCCTCCATCCCAGTGGCGTCCCGAGGCAGGTGCAGGGGGTGCGGTCCGCACTGGGTGACACCGACCGCACGGGGTGACACCAGACCTGCTCCACAAAAAGGTAAGTTGTAAAGCAAGCCAATGATCCCAGCAGGATGGGCAACTTACCTTTTCTTGGAGCAGGTCTGGTGTCACCCCGTATAGGTTGCATGCCGACGATCCTATGGGGATCGTCGGCATGTAACCTATACGGGGGTGACACCGGGTGTATCGGCAAGATGTGTCTCCCATGTAGATGTCCCCCCTGAAGCAACTGCGCATGTCCCGGTTTCAGGTACGTTTAGGGGCGGACTGACAACTCATGGGGCCCCTGTGTCCTTGCCCAAACTCAAAAAAGCCTATGAAAAAGGTACCAGGGGCATCTCACGGGGCCCCCTACTGACCCCGGGCCCTCGGGCAGAGCCCGAGTTTCCAAATGGTCAGTCCGCCCCTGGGTACGATCAATCGATGACAGAACTACTGCTATCATCGATTGATCATGCCTGAAACCGGGACATGCAGAGTTGCTTCAGGGGGGACATATAGACGTGGGAGACACATCTTGCCGCTACACCCAGACCCACTCCAAGAAAAGGTAAGTTGCAAAGAAAGCCGGCGATCTCCGCAGGATGGATCGGATCTGTGGATTGAGCCGATCCATTATGCTCAATCGGCAGATCCGATCTATTCTGCGGGGATCGTTGGAGGGGGTGTCACCAAGTGTTATCGCACCGGGTGACACCAACCCTAGGGACACCTCTGCTCCATCCTACTAACATATTCTACTGTCTATCCAATCCCTCATTGTTGGTGGATCCTGGGCCTTCCAAAACCTAGGGATTAAACCAGGGGCGGACTGACAGCTCATGGGGCCCCCGGGCAATAGGGGATCATGGGGCCCCCAGGCAATAGGGGATCATGGGGCCCCTGTGTCCTCACCCACACCCAAAAAAGCCTATGAAAGGTACTCGGGGCATCTCATGGGCCCCCTACTGACCCCGGGCCCTCGGGCAGTGCCCGAGTGCCCAAATAGTCAGTCTGCCCCTAGATTAATCCCTTTGCCACACCAATCAGATGATATAATAATATGGATAGAAGTTTTTATCTCAGACTTCGGTGTCACTTTAAGGTTGCATCTCTAGTTTATTTATTCCATAAAACTTACACAAAGTCGGAGCTGCAATTCAGAGGAAAACAATTCTATTTTGCAGATTTCAGCTTGTTTTGCTCGGGATGACAATACCATATGGGGTTTTCTATAAAGCAGATTTCTTCTCTATATTTGTCCCCATTTCAAGTTATCCAATCTAAGGCTGGCTGCAGGACTTGGACACGGAACGTGAAAAACAGATATAGACTTGCCACAAAAATAAGTTGTTGTAGATCCCAGATGGTTTCTGGGTGGCATCGGGGAAAATATGGAGACGGGCCAGGCCCAGTACCACTGAGTAAGCGCACCAGCTGGTTGTGCTGCCATGCCGTGCCATGTTTGTGCAAAGTTTTCTTGTAGCAATCTGTATTCTTCTGCGTTGTCAAACGACGACACGTACCGAAACGTCAGACGGACCGCCAGTGTGGACAACACTTCACCGCAACTTCAACGGGAAGATGACTTATAGAAGGATAAAGGGGAACCCCGGCCATTTTCTGCCATTTTGCTTTTACAAATCTCAACAAGATCAGCCAGGTTGGATGGGGACCATCAGTGGACGGCCGTTTTCAGGTCTATCTGGAGATGGTCAATAAATTCCTACCAGACCCCTGATCCGAGCACAGGCATGGCAGGAAAGAGGGGGGGGATGAACAGATGGCCATTTTCAGCTCTGTCTGGAGATGTTCAATAAATTCCTACCAGACCCTTGAGCTGAGCACAGGCTTGGCAGACCAGGAAAGTGTGTGTGGGGGGGGGGGGGGGTGAACGAGCGTCCCCCCCTGTCAGTGGATGGCCATTTTCAGGTCTATTTGGAGATGTTCAATAAATTCCTACCAGACCCTTGATCCGAGCACAGGCTTTGGAGGCCAGGAACGAGGGGAGGGATGAACGAGCGCCCCCACCTATCTGTGGATGGTCATTTTCTGGTCTATCCAGAGATGTTCAATAAATTCCTACCAGACCCTTGAGCTGAGCACAGGCTTGGCAGGCCAGGAAAGTGTGTGTGGGGGGAGGATGAACGAGCGTCCCCCCCTGTCAGTGGATGGCCATTTTCAGGTCTATTTGGAGATGTTCAATAAATTCCTATCAGACCCTTGATCCGAGCACAGGCTTGGCAGGCCAGGAACGAAGGGAGGGATGAATGCGCGCCCCCACCTATCTGTGGATGGCCATTTTCTGGTCTATCCAGAGATGTTCAATAAATTCCTACCAAACCCTTGATCTGAGCACAGGCCTGGAAGGCCAGGAAGGGGGGGGGGGGATGAACGAGCGCCCCCACCTATCTGTGGATGGCCATTTTCTGGTCTATCTGGAGATGTTCAATACATTTCTACCAGACCCTTGATCCAAGCATAGGCTTGGCAGGCCAGGAAAGAGGCGAAGGGGGGGGGGGGGGGGGTGAACGAGCGCCCCTACCCATCGATGGATGGCCATTTTCAGGTCTATCCAGAGATGTTCAATAAATTCCTACCAGACGCTTGATCCGAGCACAGAGCATCCAGAGATGTTCAATAGGGTTCAAGTCAGGGTTCTGGCTGGGTTACTCTAGAACATTCACAGAGTTGTCCCTGAGCCCCTCCTGTGTTGTAGTGATGGGCTGGATGTTCGACTCGAACATCAGCTGTCCGTGTGTTTGGCGAACACACGAATGGTAAGAGCATTCGGCCCTCCGCGCCCCACAATGCACTGCGCTCTCACAGTGCATTGTGAATGGCCAAAGCAATGCACCTGACCACGGGGGAAGGGGTCAGTCCTCTTGCAGCCGGACTGCCTTTTTTTTTTAAATAACATTTTTAAAAAAAAAATAAACAGCGTGGGGTCCCCCCTAATCCCTACCAGGCCTAAGGTTAGGAGGGACCCCACATTTAAAAACTTTTTTTAAAAAGTGCGTGGGGTTCCCCTAACGAGCCGGGACCTCTGATTCCTTTTGTACCAAATTGTATTGTAACCATTATGTCTACCTTCATTTTGTAAAGCGCTGCGCAAACTGTTGGCGCTATATAAATCCTGTATAATAATAATAATAATAATAAAAGTGATGAAAAAAAAATGAAAGGGACAGTGTAAAAATAAAAAATTTAATAAAATAAATAATAGTAAAAAAATCCTCCGTGCTCGCGTGCAGTGGTGAACACATACGTAGGTCACGCTCACATATGTAAACAGTATTCGCACCATACATGTGAGGTATCACTACGAACGTCAGAGTGAGAGCAACAATTCCGGCACCAGATCTCCACTGCTACTCAAAAGCGGTAACCTGTAGAAACTTTTAAAACGCCGCCTATGGAGAGTTTTAAACAATTCAATACCGGGCAATTTTACACCTTCCTGCCCAGGCCAGTTTTCTGGTTTCAGAGCTCTCACATTTTGAATGACAATTGCGCGGTCATACAATATTGTAACCAAACTAAATTTTTATCATTTTCTTCACACAACTAGAGCTTTCTTTTGGTGGTATTTAATCACTGCTGGGGTTTTTATTTTTTGCTAAATTAACAAAAAAATACCAAACATTTTGAAAAAAAAAAAGTTTTTCTGTTTCTGTTATAAAAGTTCATAAATTTAGGCCGAGATGTATTCTGCTACATGTCTTTGGTGAAAATAACCCAAATTAGGATGTATTATTTAGTTTGTAGGAAAGTTATAGAGTTCACAAATTATGGTATAGACCTGAATATTGATCAATCCTGAAGTACTGACGGCCAATCTATTTTCTTGAGGTCCAAGAATGTCAGAATAGTACAGATATCCCCCAAATGTCAGAACAGTACAGATACCCCCCAAATGTCAGAACAGTACAGATATCCCCCAAATGTCAGGACAGTACAGATATCCCCCAAATGTCAGGACGGTACAGATACCCCCCAAATGTCAGAACAGTACAGATATCCCAAAAATGTCAGAACAGTACAGATATCCCCCAAATGTCAGGACGGTACAGATACCCCCCAAATGTCAGAATGGTACAGATATCCCAAAAATGTCAGAACAGTACAGATATCCCCCAAATGTCAGGACAGTACAGATATCCCCCAAATGTCAGAACAGTACAGATATCCCCCCAAATGTCAGAACAGTACAGATATCCCCCAAATGTCAGAACGGTACAGATATCCCCCCAAATGTCAGAACGGTACAGATATCCCCCAAATGTCAGAACGGTACAGATATCCCCCAAATGTCAGAACGGTACAGATATCCCCCAAATGTCAGGACAGTACAGATATCCCCCAAATGTCAGGACAGTACAGATATCCCCCAAATGTCAGGACAGTACAGATATCCCCCAAATGTCAGAATGGTACAGATATCCCCCAAATGTCAGGACAGTACAGATATCCCCCAAATGTCAGAACGGTACAGATATCCCCCAAATGTCAGAACAGTACAGATATCCCCCAAATGTCAGGACAGTACAGATATCCCCCAAATGTCAGGACAGTACAGATATCCCCCAAATGACCCCTTTTTGCAGAGTAGACAGTCCGACGTACTTCATAAGAGGAATGGCGAGTTTTTTGAAGTTGTATTTTTTTTGTCATAATTCTTTGGAAAATGAAAAAAATAAAAAAATTAGTTTCACTATTTTTTTTTTACATATTGTCACCAGTGCAGTACAGCGTCATCATATAACTGGCATGGTGGTGATCAGGGACACTGACTGGTGACAGTATAAAAAAAAAATATATATATTTTTTTAATTATTTTTTATTTTTTATTAAATTTTTTTTCTTTCTTTTAAGATTTTTTTTTCATGTTTCACTATGACCAACGTAGTACAATGTTACCATAGTAACATTGTACTACTTTGGGGAAGTGATCAGTATTTTTTTTTTTTTTACACAATTTGCTTATAGCAAAGAATTACTTTGCTATAAGCAAGCATTTACCTGAATGACATCGATTCATTCAGGGTTTTTTATTTGCTTTTTTTTGTGCTTAGCTGTGATTTGGCCACAGCTAATCACATGACATGTGCATGTGATTAGCTGTGACCATTCACAGCTAGACACTAGTATACAATGGATGGCATGAATGAAGCCATCCATTGTATACAACTGTCATGTGACCTGCTGTGATTGGTCACAGCAGGTCACATGGTACCGGCAACGGGGCCGATACTCAGATCTGTCATTGGCCATGTCCGAGGTACACGGCCGGTGACAGATCGCGCTGCTGCGCCGCTCTGCAGGAGCGCAATCTGCGCATGTGCAGGAGGACACCATATGGCGTCCACCCGGAACGCTGATGACATTTGCAGCAAATGGTTAAGTACCGTAGTTTGGCACTAATCCACCAGTGTGCGCAATTTTGCAACATGACATGTTAGGTATCTATTTACTCGGTGTACAAAAACTGGGATATATATTCTGTTTGATTTTTTAACTCATTAAAGTGTATTTTTTCCAAAAAATAACGCTTGAAAAAGTGTTGTGCAAAAACCGTGTGACACACAAAAATTGCAACGATCACCATTTTATTCTGTAGGGCCTCTGCTAAAAATATATATAGAATGTTTGTTTATTTTTAAATTACAGATTTTTACTTGTAAACAAAGAGTTTCGGAAAAAGGCCTGGTCCTTAAGGCCTCTTTCAGATGGACGTTCCGATCGGGTCTGCCTGTCCGTTTTTCAGGTGGACCCCATCAGAACCTCCATTCGCCTCTATGGAGCGGTGGGTGTAAACGGACATCCAATCTGATCCGACCCGCAAGAAAGGGACAGATGGAGATCCAATTCCCCTTCCATCTGTCAGATCGAGTTTACATATGTTTCTGCAAAACACAACAGCAAACGTGTGAACCTAGACTAATACAGACTCAGTAACATCATCAGCGAAACTCTGTGCTTCTCTATGCAATGTAGGTAGATCATGGCTGGTGGGAGGGGCCACTGGGGTGTTGCCTGAAAACATCATAGCACCTTTCCTCTCAAGAGCACTTCAGCCTCCTGAAAAATAATTAATTGAGTTCCCTGTAGCTACTTAGGAGGGCGCCACAAAATGTAACTGACAATCCTTGCCCACCATTGGACATTACTCGTCGCACCGCACATTTCCACGCCGCTCCTTCCATTGTGTCCGACTCTGGTTACAATGTAACAATTCTCCGTCCAGAGCAGACAGATGACACTGGAGCAGACGCATCACATTACATCCCCGGCATCACACGCGTGTTCTGGGATCGCAAATACAGATGGCTGGAAATTACAACATTAAAAGGGGAAAAAAAATAAGTGTATGCGGCGAGCGATTCCCGCGTCCAATTAAAGAAAAGAAAACCATCGTCCTCGCCCCGAATATTGTTCCCAGCTGCGGCCCTCTGGAATCGCCCATAAAATTCACCCAATGAAAACAAACTGTAAACTTTACACCTGTAATGGGAGTTTAATTATCTCCACGCCGCGCTATTCCCAGACTCCGAACCAAACCGCACTTCTCACAACTCCACGCCGCTCTCATGACGGACAACGAATCCGACCGCCGAGGGCGAAAATCAGATGATCCAACGAGGAACGGAACTTCCTGATTGGAGGAATGAACGGGTTCACTTTAATAAAGGAGCCTATGGAGTACGTATCAGTCTACAGGATATATCTGTGTGTCTGTTCTATCCATCTATGGATTGTCTGTTTATCCAACAACTGATCGGCTATCTGTTCATCCATCCGTCCATCCATCCGTCCGTCCATCCATCCGTCTATCTATCCGTCCATCCGTCCATCTATCCATCCGTCCGTCCATCTGTCCATCCATCCGTCCGTCCATCCATCCGTCTATCTATCCATCCATCCATCCATCCGTCCATCTATCTATCCATCCATCCGTCTATATATCCGTCCATCTATCCATCCGTCCATCTATCTGTCCGTCCATCCGTCTATCTATCTATCTATCTATCTATCTCTATCTATCTATCTATCTATCTATCTGTCTATCCGTCTATCCATCTATCTATCTATCTATCTATCTATCTATCTATAATCTATCTATCTATCTATTATCTATCTATCTATCTATCTATCTATCTATCTATTATCTATCTATCTATCTATCAATTATCTATCTATCTATCTATCTATCTATCTATAATCTATCTATCTATCTATCTATCTATCTATAATCTATCTATCTATCTATTATCTATCTATCTATCTATCTATCTATCTATCTATTATCTATCTATCTATCTATAATCTATCTATCTATCTATCTATCTATTTATCTATCTATCTATTAGTCTTCTATTTTCTGTCCCACATTCGGGGTGTCTGGATGGGGCGGATGATAAGGGGTGCAGAGTCGGGGTGCCCTCCCTCTATATCCCCCCTTTGTTGCTGGGTGTTGGGGGTTGGTCCCTTGTCCCGTTGCCCCCAGGGGTGTGATCCTGTTTCCCGGGGCCGGTACACTGACACCGGCCACAAATGTTCCCAGTGCAGATTACACGTGAAATGCGATCGCCTGCGGCTTCAGGGCCGGGCTCTTAGAAGCAGCCTTGATGGCGTTTTGTGGCATCTCCCCGGCCGGGTATTGATTACATGTCCTGCCTCCCGATCACTCACAACACGCTCTCATGAATATTTTAGGCCGGAGCAGAGCGGGCGCTGGGCAGGCTAAAGTCACCCGGCTCTGCGATTTCAGGGGGGCCGATTCTGCCGAGCTGGCGGGCAGCGGCACAAGGCCAGCCTTGGACGGACGCCAGTTCTCATGAATCACATTGGCCTCTGATTTTCCCAGCATCCTCCGCTCTCGGCACGACGCGCTCCAAACGCAGATTAAAGTAATCTAATTAGCAGTACCTGTTTATTCCATTTTCTGACATCCAGCCTCTATTTCCGAGGGGCGGGGGAGGGGGAGACTGGGGTCAGAGCAGTAAAATAGGAGATTTCTAGGGAATCTGTGCTGGGGGGGGGGGCAGATTGCTTCTGAAAATGCCAGTTTCCTGGCTGTCTCTGGCTTCTGTAGTTCAGAAAGCAAAGTCAGGATTCCTGATGTTGGCGCTTGTTTCCTATTAGTGCTTCCAAACATCCTGAAGCCACTGGATCAACATGGCAGCCAGGCGTTTAGCATTTTCAGAAGGAGAGGTCGCAGCGGCAGCCCCAATGTGGATGAAGCATCAGATTTTTTTTTTCAAACTTAAACGCATGCATGCTTAGTAATATGTAAGTATAAACAGGGGCGGACTGACCATTTGGAAACTCGGGCACTGCCCGAGGGCCCGGGGTCAGTAGGGGGCCCCATGAGATGCCCCTGGTACCTTTTTCATAGACTTTTTTGAGTTTGGGCAAGGACACAGGGGCCCCATGATCCCCTATTGCCCGGGGGCCCCATGAGTTGTCAGTCCGCCCCTGGTAAGTATAACCCAAGTCTTCCCCCGACAACGCTTTCATCTACTTTTCTCTTTAGAAGGACGGCACCATCTTTGTTCAGAGATCATCCAGGGTCACCATGTATTTCCTGGACTGAGATGCAGGCTCCAGTCATGTAAATCCACAAATGTTTGACACAGATCAGCCCCTTGCTGTAGCCGCTCACCTTGTGGCTTCCTACAAAAGTTACAATGTTGCATCGGATCACTGGTGGAGGGGAGACTGAGGAAATGCTTCCTCCTGCCTGCAGCAGACTGATGACATCATCTCAGCCCCAATCATCCCTACTATTGTTGTAATGAAAGCTGAAGATTTGAACGCATTGAGGTCCCATTTACACTTTCACATCGGGGTGACAACTTTGCACTGCTATTTATTTTCAATGGCACCCCAAACACTAAGGCAATGCAATGTTCCGCTTCTGAAATGGCTTGCTCTGATGTCACTGCACACTGTGAGCTTCTCACAATGTGCATTTGAAGCTGCAGCAAGTCAGATAGAGCTCCGCCTCAATTCCTGACCCCACCCCTTTCATTAGTTGGATTTTAGTTCTTTTAATCATGGGGGCTGACCATCATATGTGGGCGTAACCTATGTAAATACACCCTGCTAAGGAACACCCACTTCTCCAGAATGACACCCACCCATCAAGGCCTGCTCATATTTGACTACTCCTCTCAAGAGCCAGCCCACTGGGTGGGGACTCCATCCTGATTGTCCCTGACCCCGCCCCTTTCATTATTTCGATTTTAGTTCTTTTAATAATGGGGGGCTGAGCATCACATGTGGGCGTAACCAGGGGCGGACTGACAACTCATGGGGCCCCCGGGCAATAGGGGATCATGGGGCCCCTGTGTCCTTGCCC
This sequence comes from Staurois parvus, assembly GCF_062004578.1. Lineage (NCBI taxonomy): Eukaryota > Metazoa > Chordata > Amphibia > Anura > Ranidae > Staurois > Staurois parvus. The sequence goes on from NW_028318963.1 coordinate 640,646, forward strand.
AAACTCAAAAAAGCCTATGAAAAAGGTACCAGGGGCATTTCAAGGGGCCCCCGGGCCCTTGGGCAGCGCCCGAGTTTCCAAATGGTCAGTCCGCCCCTGGGCGTAACCTATGTAAATACACCCTGCTTAGGAACACCCACTTCTCCAGACTGACACCCACCCATCAAGGTCTTTTCCTATTTGATAACTCCTCCCAAGAGCCAGCCCACTGGGTGGGGACTTCATCCTGATTGTCCCTGACCCCGCCCCTTTCATTAGTTGGATTTTAGTTTTTTTAATCATGGGGGCTGAGCATCAAATGTGGGCGTAACCTATGTAAATAAACCCTGCTTAGGAACACCCACTTCTCCAGAAAAACACCCACCCATCAAGGCCTTTTTCTATTTGATAACTCCTCCCAAGAGCCAGCCCACTGGGTGGGGACTCCATCCTGATTGTCCCTGACCCCGCCCCTTTCATTAGTTGGATTTTAGTTTTTTTAATCATGGGGGCTGAGCAACACATGTGGGCGTAACCTATGTAAATACACCCTGCTTAGGAAAACCCACTTCTCCAGAATGACACCCACCCATCAAGGCCTTTTCCTATTTGATAACTCCTCCCAAGAGCCAGCCCACTGGGTGGGGACGCGAGAGGAGCACTGAGGCAGGTTGACAATCAAGGCATTTTGATATTTACATAACTCCGTCCACTGTTTGCACTGGGAGGAGTACTGAGGCAGGGTGCTGTGATGTTTTCGGGAAGCTATGTACAGCACCCTGCCGGCCCCTCCCACCAGCCATGATCTGCCTGCATTGCATAGAGAAGCACAGAGACCCAGTGATGACATCACTGTGGGGGGTTAAAATAAGTTACGTAATGGAAACGTGTATTTAAAAATGTAATTTGGAGGTTGATGGGGAAGGATGAAAAGGGGAGGGAGGAACTAGGGAAGGCATAATATAAGCAGAGTAAACTTTGATACTTAACAGATACATTGTAATACTTATAAATAATAGAAATAGAATGCGGGAAAATGTGATCCCTCCGACCTGCCGTCCAAATGAAGTCACTGCTCTTCAAGGGTTAATGTGCCTTGGGGTGAGTCACTCCTGGATGCGGGCGATCTCACCCTCATTAACCCCGAACACTCAATAAGGTTTTTCTTCTTTTATTTCTCCCTCCCTATTATCTCCCTGTCAGCCTCAGTCAGCCTTTCATGCCGGCTTGAGATTTGCAGCTTCAGGTAACACGTTCCCAAGCGTCTGCAGGGCGACTTCTGGGAATAATCTGCGGCGAGCGCTGCTATTCCAGTTATGGGTGACTCAGCTGGGGGGGGCCCCTGTGCTGGTCACATGACTGTGCGCTGAATCACCGGGGCTGATAGAGGGGTCACACAGCAGGCAGCCCCCATTGCACACACAGCAGCTGCCACACCGGCTGACAAGCGGTCAGAGACAATGGTAAATGTAGATCGTAAGCTCTTGGGGTCAAGGCATCCTTTGTTTCTATGTTGCATGGAGATTATCCTTCAAGATCCGTATTTCGGTTTCCCGGACAGGCACAATGCGATAACACGCTTTACGCCTGGCAGTACAGGGGTCGTTGGTTCGAATCCCAACCACGGCACCACCTGCCTGGAGTTTGCATGTTCTCCCTGTGCCTGGGTGGGTTTCCTCTGGTTTCCTCCCGCACTCCAAAGACATGCTGGTAGGCAGGGGCCGACTGACAACTCATGGGGCCCCCAGGCAATAGGGGATCATGGGGCCCCGTGTCCTTGCCCACACTCAAAAAAAGCCTATAAAAAAGGTACCAGGAGCATCTCATGGGGCCCCCTACTGACCCCGGGCTCTCCAGCACTGCCCGAGTGCTCGAATGGTCAGTCCGCCCCTGCTGGTAGGTTACTTGGAACCAGGGGCGGACTGAAAACTCATGGGGCCCCCGGGCAATAGGGTATCATGGGGCCCCGGTGTCCTTGCCCAAACTCAAAAAAGCCTATGAAAAAGGTACCAGGGGCATCTCATGGGGCCCCCTACTGACCCCGGGCCCTCGGGCAGTGCCCGAGTTTCCAAATGGTCAGTCCGCCCCTGATTGGATCCTGTCTAAATTGTCCCTAGTATGTGTATGTATGAATGTGAATTAGGGACCTTAGATTGTACGCCCCTTGAGGGTTAGGGACCTTAGATTGTACGCCCCTTGAGGGTTAGGGACTGATGTGAATGTACAATATATATGTAAAGCGCTGCGTAAATTGACAGCACTATATAAGTACCTGAAATAAATAAATGAATAAATAAATAAACCCTTCCCTGCTGGAGCCGTTTTTGCTTTTTTCTGCGCACACGTATTGAAGATTACTTAAATCCCCCAAAACATGAAGTCCCCGGTTACACTGGTGCGACTTGTTACGCGATTTGAAAAGTTGCACCCTATTGTCCGCAATGGAAGCGGTATAAACTGGTGCGATTCCGACTCCGTCGGAGTCGCACCGATTTTGAAAGTACTTCATGCGCTACTTTTTGCAACTTTCGTTGTGACTTGCGTAGACATCTATGTGTGAAGTCACACAGATGTCTTCCAAGTCGCACCGGAAGTTGGACTGGCATCCAACTTTGAAATTGTACGCATTTAAGTGAACTCGCACAATTTCCAAGTCGGATTCGGTGGGACCAAAGACTTGAGTGGTATATAGGCCTCATGTACACATGAACTCCGATAGACTTTAAGCTCTCCTGGCAGCCGAAAAACGCTAAACGCGGCAAAAACGCGTGCAAATATGGTGCGGCGTTTAGCCGCGTTTACTCATTTGATGGGCCAGAGTATTTTCCATTGACATGGATAAATGCCCAAGAGCTAAACGCGGCTAGCGTTTAGACGAATTTACATGCGTATTTGACGCGTTTAGCGTTTTTTGGCCAAAGAGTTCTCCTGAATGCGATTATTCTGCCAAATTGACCAAAAAATGCTAAGTGCGGCAAAAGCGTTGCAAACATGGTACCACGCTTTACCGCGTTTACTTATTTGATTGGCCAGAGTATTTTCCATTGACATGGATAAACGCCCAAGAGCTAAACGCGGCTAGACTGTAGCCATATCTAGCCACACTTACACGCGTATTTGACGCATTTAGCGTTTTTTGGCCAAAGCGTTCCTCTCCTTAATGCAGAATAATCGCATTCAGGAGAACGCTTTGACCAAAAAATGCTAAACGTGGCAAAAACATGTGCAAATGCGGCTAAACGCTAGCTGTGGTTAGCGCTTGGTGTGATGATTGTACTGGGTGTGTGTTTGAGCGATCGCTTTGGCTTGCCACATGTACACACACTGCAGATTCCCCCGTGCTGCTGCCAGTGCTGTCAATAAAAGGGTTAAAACATGCTTTTTACTATGCGTTTTTAAAAAAAAAAGTGTGTTGGAGTTCTGCAGAGTGCTGCATTCATTTTGAATAGCACCCCAAAGCACAAACATGATGAACTGCGGCGCACATGAGTTGTAAGGCTCTACCACCAGAGTGATGCCTTGAGGTGCGTTGTGGTAGGCAAAGTGTGGCATGCAACATGTTTGGTGCATTGAGGCCCTTTCACAATGAATGGGCTTCTTAATGCAACACATAAAAAATGTACCATAACACCTCTGTAATGTGGTAATTTGGGAACCCCTGCTTGTGATTCCGGAGAGTAAGTCCTGAACACGCCCCCACAAGCTCCTTGTCGTCTCTTACATGCAGAAAGTACAATGTATTAAAGTGTCATAGGTTTCTCCAGCCCTTATTTTTGAGACCATGGACAGGTCATGCATACTTAGATGTGAGGTCTGGGCAGGACAAACCCATAAAGTGCACACTATGGGCGGGCCATGCATATTCAGACATGGGGTCTGGGCAGGACCAACTCATAAAGTGGACACCATGGACAGGCTGTGCATATTAAAATGGGGGGTTTAGGCAGAACCAAGTCATAAAGTAGACACTATGGACGGGCTGTGCATATTAAAATGTGGGGTTTAGGCAGGACCAAGTCATAAAGTGGACACCATGGACAGCACGTGCATATTTAGACATAGGGTCTGGGCAGGACCAATCCATAAAATTGACACCAAGTACAGGCCATGCATATTAGGATGTAGGGTCTGGACAGGACCAACCCATAAAATGAGAAATATGGATGTGCTATGCATATTTAGATGTAGGGTCTGGGAAGGACAAACTCACAAAGTGGACACCATGGACTGGCCGTGCATATTTAGACATGGGGTCTTGGCAGGGCCAACTCACACTTGTGTAAGTCTAGCCAGAACCACGTGGGGTCTAGCCAGGACCAACCCATAAAATGGACACTATGGATGGGCCATGCATATTTAGACCTGTGGTCTTGGCAGGACCAATCCATAAAATTGACACCACGGACAGGCTGTGCATATTAGGACATTGGGTCTGCGCTGGACAAACTTATAAAGTGGACACCATGGACTGGCCATGCATATTTAGATGTGGGGACTTGGCAGGACCAACTCACACTTGTATGGTCTAGTCAAGACCAACCCATAAATTAGACACCATAGACAGCATGTGTTTGTTTAGACATGGCGTCTGGGCAGGACCAATCCATGGAATTGACACCATGGATAGGCTATGCATATTAGGACGTGGGATCTGGCCATGACCAACTCATAAAGTGGATACCATGAATTGGCTGTGCATATTTAGACATGGGATCTGAGCAGGACCAACCCATAAAGTGGACACTATGGGTGGGCCGTGCATATTTAGATCTAGGATCTGGGCAGGACCAACTCATAAAGTGGATACCATGGACTGGCCATGTATATTTAAATGTGGGGTCTTGGAAGGACCAACTCACACCTGTGTGGTCTACCCAGGACCAACCAATAAAGTGAACACCATAGACAGCACAGGCATATTTAGACATGGGGTCTTGCCAAGACCAACCCATAAAGTGGACACCAGAGACAGCAAGTGCATGTTTAGACATGGGGTCTAGCCAGGACCAACCCATAAAGTGCACACCATGGATGGGCTGTGCATATTAAGACGTGGGGTCTGGGCAGGATTCACCCGTAAAGTGGACACCATGAATGGGCCGTGCATATTTAGACATGGGGTCTGGGCAGGACCAACCCATAAAGTAGATACTATGGACAGGCCATGCATATTTAGATGTGGGGTCTTGGCAGGACCAACTCACACTTGTGGGGTCTAGCCAGGACCAACTCATAAAGTTGAACCATAGACAGCACGTTTGGACATAGGGTCTAGCCAGGACCAGTCTATAAAGTGGACTCCCTGGACAGCACGTGCATGTATAGACGTGGGGTCCGGGCAGAACCAACCCATAAAGTGGACACAATGAACAAGTCATGCATATTTAGACGTAGGCTCTGGGCAGGACCAACTTATAAAGTGGACACCATGAATGACCTGTGAATATTCAGACGTCAGGACTGGGCAGGACCAACCATTAAAGTGGACACCATGGACAGGCCATACATATTTAGATGTAGGCTCTGGGCAGGACCAACTTATAAAGTAGATACCATGGATGGGTCATACGTATTAAGATGTGGACTCTGGGCAGGACCAACTCATAAAGTGGACACCATGAATGACCTGTGAATATTCAGACGTCAGGACTGGGCAGGACCAACCCATAAAGTGGACACCATGGACAGGCCATGCATATTTAGACGTAGGCCCTGGGCAGGGCCAACTTATAAAGTAGATACCATAGATGGGTCATACGTATTAAGATGTGGACTCTGGGCAGGACCAACTCATAACGTGGACACCATGAATGACCTGTGAATATTCAGACGTCAGGACTGGGCAGGACCAACCCATAAAGTGGACGCCATGGACAGGCCATGCATATATAAACGTGGCGTCTGGCAGGAACAACTCATACAGTGGGCGTGATTTTGGCATGCTCATCCATAAAGTTGGTGGATAAAAAGCAGTCCATGGGCGGGGTTATCAGTGTCCTATAATCGAGGACCTAACTGTTGGTAAGCATGCATCTACATAAGTGCGACCATCATATCTTCATTCTAACGGTCCTTGCGGCATTTAGCGATACGCAGGTGTAAAATATCAACGCAGCCCAAAAAAATCCCCTTGTAAGCCCTTCTTGCTGGTGGCACGTGGAGCTCCAGGGAAAGTCTCCTACAAACACGATACCACCCGGGAGCAGCAGGTTGTTTATAAACACTGCCAGATGATTTTCAGTAAAGAAAGGTGATTCACAGACTAGTCAGCGGCGATTAAAGACTCCGCCGCGAGCTGCATGGAGAACCGGCACAGCGCGCTGCCAAGCCAAAGGAAAAGTTTGGAGAGAAAACAGGGGATTTCCAAACTTGGGACGGCTGATTGAACTTTCTTCTGGAAAGTCCCTGATTAACGTGACTTTTTTTGTTTTTTTTTCTTTTACTAGATCTGAAGACCATCTGGACTTTATTTTCAGACTTCATTCTGGGAGGATTCTGAATATCTGAAGCAGAGACAGCGAGGAGGGGAAAGGCAGTGGAGAGTCCTATGGATTGTTTTCCTGAGCCAGGGACAGACAAAGGAAAGTCCCTCAAGCCAAACAGTAATTGTTGGTGACCTTCTGCTTGGGATGAGGCACTTGTAAAACGCAGACCGCAATGGGGCCTGACAAGTGGAGGGGGTCATGTGACTTGGAGATGGAATAGAAAAGTTGGGTGGCTGACGCCAGGCCCATCTCCTGTTTTCCCACAGGCTGGATCACTGTCACAGTTGTTCACTTTAACCCCTTGAAGATGTTTAAGGGTGCCCATACACCGTACAATCAGACTGTACAATCTCCTGTACAGGGGCGGACTGACAACTCATGGGGCCCCCGGGCAATAGGGGATCTTGGGGCCTCTGTGTCCTTGCCCAAACTCAAAAAAGCCTATGAAAAAGGTACCAGGGGCATCTCATGGGGCCCCCTACTGACCCCGGGCCCTCGGGTAGTGCCCAAGTTTCCAAATGGTCATTCTGCCCCTGCGTCCTGTACATTTACCAAAACTAAAGTACCTTGAAAAAGTATTCATACCCCTTGAAATTTTCCATATGTGGTCATGTTACAACCAAAAATGTAAATGTATTTTATTAGGATTTTATGTGATAGACCAACACAAAGTGGCACATAATTGTGACTTGGCCTGCGACTCGTGACACATAGGGGGTAGATTTACTAAAACTGGGGAGTGCAAAATCTGTTGCAGCTGTGCATGGCAGCCAATCAGCTTCTAACTTCAGCTTGTTCAGTTAAGCTTTGGCAATAAAACCTGGAAGCTGATTGGTTTCTATGCAGAGCAGCATCGGATAGAGTCACATGCAGGGGCGTATCTGCGGTGAGGCAAACAAGGTGTATGCCTAGGGCGGCAGTTTACAGGGGGGCAGCATGCCCCCCAGGCAGAAGGGACACTGTGTGTGTCAGTGGCAGGACCGCCATGGGTGAGGGTATAGCCAAGCCGACACACAAGGAGGGTCGCCCGGGCCAAGGGATCGGCTGCAGAGGAGAGCGGAGTGGTGGGCTCAGAGCACGTGAGGCCCGGGGCCCGCTGTCATTGTGTGCCGGGATGTGTAGGATGGCAGAAGGTGCCAGCGGAGGATGAAGAAGAAGAGGATGAGGTCAGGGTGGAGGAGCCCGCATGCTCTTTTGCAGCTGCTGCCGGAGATCCTGGGGGAGATGGGACACAGGCACCCCTCGTAGAGTGATCCTGACACCACCTGGAGGAGCTCCTGCTGGACAGGTAAGTGCTTGGAGGACTGGTGCTTCCCCACTCCTGTCTCACTGTCCCCCCCACCGATACACTGCCCCTGACCTTTTCCATTTCCCCCCCTCCTGTCCCCCACATTGTCCCATTACCCCCCATCTGTCCCCACTGCCCCCCACCTATCCCTCCCGTCCCACTGCCCTTCACCTGTCCCTCTGCGCTCCTCCTGTCCCACTGCCCCTCACCTGTCCCTCTGCGCTCCTCCTGTCCTGCTGCCCCAATCCTGTTCCATGCCCCCTATCATGCTGCCCCCCCCCCCCCCACCTGTCCCTCTGCACTCCTTCTGTCCCACTGCCCCTCACCTATCCCTCTGCGCTTTTTCTGTCCCTCTGCGCTCCTTCTCCTGTCCCACTACCCCCCAACTGTCCTCACTGCCCCTCACCTTTCCCTCTGTGCTCCTCCTGTCCCACTGCCCCTCACCTGTCCCACTGCCCCTCACCTGTCCCTCTGGCTCCTCCTGTCCCGCTGCCCCAATCCTGTCCCATGCCCCCTGTCACGCTGACCCCCCCACCTGTCCCTCTGCGCTCCTCCTGTCCCACTGCCCCTCACCTATCCTACTGCGCTCCTCCTGTCCCTCTGCGCTCCTTCTCCTGTCCCACTGCCCCTCACCTGTCCCTCTGCGCTCCTCCTTCTGTCCAATGCCCCTTATGCTGTCCCCCCACCTGTCCCTCTGCACTCCTCCTGTCTCACTGCCCCGCACCTGTCCCTCTGCGCTCCTCCTGTCCCGCTGCCCCGATCCTGTCCCATGCCCCTTGTCATGCTGCCCCCCACCTGTCCCTCTCCACTCCTCCTGTCCCACTGCCCCTCACCTGTCCCTCTGTGCTCCTCCTCTCCCTCTGCGCTCCTCCTCTTGTCCCACTGCGCTCCTCCTGTTCTGCTGCCGCGATCCTGTCCCCTGCCCCTCGTCACTCTGCCCCCCCCACCTGTCCCTCTGCCTCCCCACCCATCACGCTGCCCCCCATCATGCTGCCCTCCTCCTGTCATGCTACCTCCCTCTTGGCCTCCTATTACCCCCCTACCTGTCCTGATGGCTTACTCATGTCCTGATATCCCCCGTTATGCTGCCCCCCTCCTGTCCTGCGACCCCCCATGACACTGCCCCCCTCCTGTCCCGTGACCCCCCCTCCCGCCATGTCACACTGCCCTTCATCATGCTCCTGTCCTGAAGATCTTAAACAGCAAGGGGAGGGACACATTTAGACGTGGGGGGTGCCTGATTTTAGTCTTGCCTAGGGCAGCACAAAACCAAAATACACTACTGGTCACATGACAGGTGAAAACCCATTCATTTCAACGGCGGTTTTTCCAATCGAGGCAACTCAAGTCCTAGCGACTTTTAAAAAATTTCCTGCACTATTTTGAGGGGAGTTTAATGTGCCCCTTCGACTCTAAAGTCGCATTGAATCGCATGAAAGTCACACTGCATAGTCGCATTGGAAATTGAATGAAAATGGGTTGCAGCAGTGAGAACTGAGGCTTAGCCCTGGTGCATGATATCTTTCCTGCATGCAGAAAGAAGAGGTGCACCGTTCAGCCCCACCGCCAGCAGCCCGTAAAGCTCTATGAGAGGCTGAAAGCTGCTGCGCTGCACAACTAATGTATAGGGCAGCATGCAGCCAGGGAAGGATGCTTACAATGCCCGTTTCAGCCCCGTCCCCTCTTAGCTGAAAAGGCAGCCGGGGGGGAGGAATACACGTGCCGCAGCCGTGATACCTTCCATTGAACATAATAGGATAGCCAGCAACTCAGTATCCTCCAAAATAGGGCCATTTTTATTAGCTACATTGTCAGTACAGGATAAAGTAGGCTAACGCGTTTCGACTGTCAGGCCTTAGTCATAGCATAGTGCTATGACTGAGCATAGTGCTATGACTGAGGCCTGATGGCCGAAACGCGTTAGTTATTTTAGCTACATTGTCAGTACAGGATAAAGTAGGCTGACGCGTTTCGACTGTCAGGCCTTAGTCATAGCATAGTGCTATGACTGAGGCCTGATGGCCGAAACACGTTAGTTATTTTAGCTACATTGTCAGTACAGGATAAAGTAGGCTGACGCGTTTTGACTGTCAGGCCTTAGTCATAGCATAGTGCTATGACTGAGGCCTGATGGCCGAAATACGTTAGTTATTTTAGGTTCATTGTCAGTACAGGATAAAGTAGGCTAACGCGTTTCGACTGTCAGGCCTTAGTCATAGCATACTGCTATGACTGAGGCCTGATGGCCGAAACACGTTAGGTATTTTAGCTACATTGTCAGTACAAAATAGTAGCTAACGCGTTTCGACTGTCAGGCCTTAGTCATAGCATAGTGCTATGACTGAGCATAGTGCTATGACTGTGGCCTGATGGCCGAAACGCGTTAGTATTTTAGCTACATTGTCTGAACAGGTTAAAGTAATCCTAACGTGTTTCGACCGTCAGGCCTTAGTCATAGCATAGTGCTATGACTGAGCATAGTGCTATGACTGAGGCCTGACGACCGAAACGCGTTAATATTTTAGATTTCTACCGCTGATGTAGCTAACAAAAAATGACCTTTTTTTGGAAGATACCGAGTTTCTGGCTATCCTATTATGTACACTGCAGCTGTGAAGGTGTGGAGGTCTGGACACTGGTCTTCCCTTCTCCCTCACTGGTCATGGGTTGAGCGGTGTGGACTGGACTTGCTTTGTGGACTATATATCTTGCATTGTGGCACGGTTGCATTTGGTGGGCCGTACCACCCTTGGAACGCAGCCCGTTCAAGCGAATGCGCAACGTGGTTGTGGCGGTGCGGGCTTTTAGGGATTAAAAAAAGGGAATTTACCTTACCGCCTGTCAAACGCCCTCTGAAAAGCGACCCACTGCCAACACAACTGCATACGGGCCTGTAAAGTTTTACACTCTGCCCCTTTGCCTTCCACCCGCACTAAAATGCCGGAATCTCATGCGTTGGAGCTAAACGCCCGATGTGCAGGAGGCCTAACATGCCGTTTCCAAAATTACTTTCAATTTTTTTTAATCTGCAGTTTTCATTACAGTGATGCCCGGTGATCCTGCCATGGTGGTCCACTGTTCAGGCACTTCCTGTTACAGGCTGACAACTGTTTCCCAGTGGTGCTCCTGCGTTGTCACCGTGACACATGTACCCCCTGGTGGGGCTGTGCTCACCCACATTGCCGTCACTGTTAGGAAGTCAGTGCAGAGCAACTATCTGCAGCTAAGGCTGGGGCGAGTGCATGCAGATAGGAAGTCGCTGAGTCCGGGTTCAACTATGTGCTTTGCAGTATATCGCATGTCATTCGCACAGGAACCGCACCGCATTCCTGTGTGAATCATGCGATTTGTGTGCGGTGCGATCGGAGGCGTACATTTTGTATGGCTCTAATCGCACCGCACCCGCACCAAACACGTGCAGGACCCTTTTTTTTCACACTAGAACCAGATCACAGGGGTATTCATACCTATGCGATCTGATTCTGCACATCGCACCACATTGTGCGGATCGATTTCAGAGTGTTGTTTACTTACCATACACACCCGCAGCGGTTCGCATGAACGGGGTGCGATTCTGATGCGTTGCGGAATTCAAATTCAGGACCCTTTTTTTGGTCCGCATTAGAATCGGATCCCATGGGCATTCACACCTATGCAATCCGATTCTGCACATCACATCGCGTTTTGCGGACCACTTTTGGGGTGTTGTTAATTTAACACACACACCCGCAGCGGTTCGCATGAACGGGGTGCGATTCTGATGCGGTGCGAAATTCAAATTCAGGACCTATTTTGGGTCCACATTAGAATCGGATCACATGGGTATTCACACCTATGTGATCCAATTCTACACATGGCACCGCGTTTTGCGGACCGCTTTCGGGTTGCTGTTAACTTAACATACACAGCCGCAGTGGTTCGCATGAATGGGGTGCAATTCTGATGCGGTGCAGAATTCGAATTCAGGACCCTTTTTTGGTCCGCATTAGAATCGGATCGTATGGGTATTCACACCTATGCGATCCGATTCTGCACATCGCACCACGTTTAGAGGACCGCTTTCGGGGTGTTGTTAACATACACACCTGCAGCGGTTCGCATGAACGGGGTGCGATTCTGATGCATTGCGGAATTCAAATTCAGGACCCTTTTTTTGGTCCGCATTAGAATCGGATCGTATGGGTATTCACACCTATGCGATCCAATTCTACACAACGCACCGCGTTTTGCGGACCGCTTTCTGGTTGCTGTTAACTTAACATACACAGCCGCAGTGGTTCACATGAACGGGGTGCGATTCTGATGCGGTGCGGAATTCAAATTCAGGACCTTTTTTGGGTCCGCACTAGAATCGGATCGCACGGGTATTCACACCTATGCGATCTGATTCTGCACATCGCACCGCATTTTGTGGACCGCTTTCGGGGTGTTGTTTACTTACCATACACACCCGCAGCAGTTCGCATGAACGGGGTGCGATTCTGATGCGGTGCAGAATTCGCACAGAAAACGCTGCAAATCCCGCACTGCATCAGTGTGAACCCAGGCTGAAAGAGACGGAAGGAGATCAGCAGCACTGAGATGGATGAGAAATGGATGAGTAAAAGGTGAAAACCCCCCGTCTCTGGACCGTCTCTGGGCCGTCTCTGGACCGTCTCTGGGCCCTCTCTGGACCGTCTCTGGGCCCTCTCTGGACCGTCTCTGGGCCCTCTCTGGACCGTCTCTGGACCGTCTCTGGGCCGTCTCTGGGCCCTCTCTGGACCGTCTCTGGGCCGTCTCTGGGCCGTCTCTGGACCGTCTCTGGGCCGTCTCTGGGCCCTCTCTGGACCGTCTCTGGGCCGTCTCTGGGCCCTCTCTGGACCGTCTCTGGGCCGTCTCTGGGCCATCTCTGGGCCCAGTGAACTTTTTCTGCCCCATGACATTCCGGCTGCGTTGGTGTTGTAACAAATTAAAAAAAAAAACTTGGATTGTGTTGGCCGCCAGCGCTCGGCTCGTGTTCAGCGTTCGGCGCTGTTTGTCGATTTTCTGTTTTTCGCATACAATATGTTACCGTCTGGTGTTTTGGGGAACACTCTGGGTGTGTGGGGGCTTTCTCGTGATTTCCCCAGCTGGTGCTTGTCAATATTCACTTAGCTTAACGCGTCCAAATTGGCCGCCCTCCACCCCGCCTGCCGGTCTCTCTGCTGCAATTATCTCTCTCTCCCCTTAACCAGATTAAATGCATTAAAATCCATCCCTGTTCAGCGTGGCCTGACATTGCGAGAAGCACCGAGGGGGGGGGAAGTCATCCTGCTGCAGGAGCCCTGTTCAATGTATGGTGGACTTACACGGTGGGGGGGTCGTCCTGCTGCAGGAGCCCTGTTCAATGTATGGTGGACTTACACGGTGGGGGGGGTCGTCCCACTGCTGGAGCCCTGTTCAATGTAGGGTGGACTTACACGGTGGAGGGGGTCATCACGTTGCAGGAGCCCTGTTTAATGTATGGTGGACTTACACAGTCGGGGGGTCATCCTTCTGCAGGAGCCCTGTTCAATGTATGGTGGACTTACACGGTGGGGGGGTCGTCCTGCTGCAGGAGCCCTGTTTAATGTATGGTGGACTTACACGGTGGGGGGCGGGTCGTCGTCCTGCTGCAGGAGCCCTGTTCAATGAATGGTGGACTTACATGGTGGGGGGGGGGTCGTCCTGCTGCTGGAGTCCTGTTCAATGTATGGTGGACTTACACGGTGGGGGGGTCGTCCTGCTGCAGGAGCCCTGTTTAATGTATGGTGGACTTACACGGTGGGGGGGGGGGGGTTCCACTGCTGGAGCCCTGTTCAATGTAGGGTGGACTTACACGGAGGGGGGGTCGTCCCGCTGCAGGAGCCCTGTTCAATGTATGGTGGACTTATATGGTGGGGGGGTCGTCCCACTGCTGGAGCCCTGTTCAGTGTATGGTGGACTTACACGGTGGGGGGGGGGTCGTCCTGCTGCAGGAGCCCTGTTCAATGTAGGGTGGACTTACACGGTGGGGGGGGGTCGTCCTGCTGATTGAGCCCTGTTCAATGTATGGTGGACTTACACGGTGGGGGGGTCGTCCCACTGCTGGAGCCCTGTTCAATGTATGGTGGACTTACACGGTGGGGGGGGTCGTCCTGCTGCTGGAGCCCTGTTCAATGTAGGGTGGACTTACACGGTGGGGGGGGGGGGTCGTCCTGCTGCTGGAGATCTGTTCAATGTAGGGTGGACTTACACTGTGGGGGGATCGTCCTGCTACAGGAGCCCTGTTCAATGTATGGTGGACTTACACGGTGGGGGGGGGGGTCGTCCTGCTGCTGGAGCCCTGTTCAATGTATGGTGGACTTACACGGTGGGGGGGTCGTCCTGCTGCAGGAGCCCTGTTTAATGTATGGTGGACTTACACGGTGGGGGGTCGTCCTGCTGCTGGAGCCCTGTTCAATGTAGGGTGGACTTACACGGTTGGGGGGGGTCGTCCTGCTGCTGGAGCCCTGTTCAATGTATGGTGGACTTACACGGTGGGGGGGTCGTCCCGCTGCTGGAGCCCTGTTCAATGTAGGGTGGACTTACACGGTGGGGGGGGTCGTCCTGCTGCAGGAGCCCTGTTTAATGTAGGGTGGACTTACACGGTGGGGGGGGGGGTTCCACTGCTGGAACCCTGTTCAATGTAGGGTGGACTTACACGGTGGGGGGGTCGTCCCACTGCTGGAGCCCTGTTCAATGTAGGGTGGACTTACACGGCGGGGGGGGTCGTCCTGCTGCAGGAGCCCTGTTCAATGTATGGGGGACTTACACAGTGGGGGGGGGGGGGTCGTCCAGCTGCAGGAGCCCTGTTCAATGTATGGTGGACTTACACGGTGGGGGTGGGTCGTCCTGCTGCAGGAGCCCTGTTCAATGTAGGGTGGACTTACACAGTCAGGGGGTCGTCCTGCTGCAGGAGCCCTGTTTAATGTATGGTGGACTTACACGGTGGGGGGGTTGTCCTGCTGCTGGAGCCCTGTTCAATGTAGGGTGGACTTACACGGTGGGGGGGGGGTTGTCCTGCTGCTGGAGCCCTGTTCAATGTATGGTGGACTTACATGGTGGGGGGGGTCGTCCTGCTGCTGGAGCCCTGTTCAATGTATGGTGGACTTACACGGTGGGGGGTTCGTCCTGCTGCTGGAGCCCTGTTCAATGTATGGTGGACTTACACAGTGGGGGGGGGGGTCGTCCTGCTGCAGGAGCCCTGTTCAATGTATGGTGGACTTACACGGTGGGGGTTCGTCCTGCTGCTGGAGCCCTGTTCAATGTATGGTGGACTTACACAGTGGGGGGGGGGGGGTCGTCCTGCTGCAGGAGCCCTGTTCAAAGTATGGTGGACTTACACGGTGGGGGGGGTTTGTCCTGCTGTAGGAGCCCTGTTCAATGTATGGCGGACTTACACGGTGGGGGGGGGGTGTCGTCCTGCTGCTGGAGCCCTGTTCAATGTATGGTGGACTTGCACGCTGCGGGGGTCGTCCTGCTGCTGGAGCCCTGTTCAATGTATGGTGGACTTACACGGTGGGGGGGGGTCGTCCTGCTGCAGGAGCCCTGTTCAGTGTATGGTGGACTTACACGGTGGGGGGGGTCGTCCTGCTGCAGGAGCCCTGTTCAATGTAGGGTGGACTTACATGGGGGGGAGGCTAGGGGCTCATTCACACAAAATGCATTACAATAATGCACCTTGCCGCAATGCATGCAAATGCACCTGTTCTATGTGCCGTATGTTACACCGCCATACATTATGAATGGCACCCGAACGCACTGCACAGTAGTGATGGGCTGAACAACCCCGTTTAGTATGCGGTCGAACAT
The DNA here is from genome assembly GCF_062004578.1 of Staurois parvus. Taxonomy (NCBI): domain Eukaryota; kingdom Metazoa; phylum Chordata; class Amphibia; order Anura; family Ranidae; genus Staurois; species Staurois parvus. The sequence continues at coordinate 656,228 of NW_028318963.1, forward strand.
TCGAACATACAGAACATTCGACCACAAACGTCGAACTGGGACAATAAACCAAGCGGCATCTTCCTGCATCTAAGTATTCGGTAAAATACCGCACAACTACTAAAATACCGCATGAGTTCTATTATTACGTCATGCTTTATATTAGTAGTGATAACATTCACCTCCAGAGGATGTCTTTGGAGTGTAGGAGGAAATTGGAGTACCCGAACGAAACCCACACAGGCACAGGGAGAACATGCAAACTCCAGGCAGGTGGTGCCATACTAGAATTATAATAGCGGTTATCAATGACTTCTAATGGGACAGCACAGTGGCTAAATGGTTAGCACTTCCGCCTGGCAGTACTAGGATCGTTGGTTCGCATCCCAGCCACGGCACCTCCTGCATGGAGTTTGCATGCTCTGCCTGTGTGGGTTTCCTCTGGGTACTCCAGTTTCCTCCCACACTCCAAAGACATGTTGGTAGGTTAACTGGATCCTGTTTAAATTGGCCCTAATATGTAGGTTAGGGACCTTAGATTGTACACCCCTTGAGGGTTAGGGACTGATGTGAATGTACAATATATATGTATATAAAGCACTGCGCAAATTGACGGCAATATATAAACTGAAATAAATAAATAGTGTGCAAACTGCCACTGGGTGGGAACTGACTAACTGCCACTGACATCACCAGTGACATTAACCACTTGCCCTTCTGAGGATTTACCCCCCCTTCCTGACCAGGCCATTTTTTGCATTACGGCGCTCTGTTACTTTAACTGACAATTGCGCGGTCATGCAACGCTGCACCCAAATTAAATTTATGTCTTTTTTTCCCACGAATTGAGCTTTCTTTCGGTGGTATTTCATCACCTCTGTGGTTTTTATTTTTTGCACTATAATTTTGAAAAAATACCCCCCAATATTTTTGACTTTTTGCTATAAAACATATAAGCAATGAAAACATTTTAAAAAATCAAACTACTTCGTAAATTTAGGACAAAGTGTATTCTGCTCCATGTCTTTGGTAAAAAAATCCCAATAATTGTATATTAATTGGTTTACATGACAGTTATAGCATCTACAAATGGCGGTATACTGTATATACTGGGATTTATATTTATATTTTTTTCATACTAGTAATGGCGGTAATCAGCGACTTATAGCGGGACTGCGGCGGGCATTCTGACACTGGGGGGGAGCTGACTAACTGCCACTGACATCCCCAGTGACACCAATACAGTGATCAGTGCTAATAAAAAGCACTGACTCTGTACTAATGGCACTGGGCAGGAAGGGGTTAACATCTGGGGCAATCAAAGGGTTAACTGTGTGCTGTGTGAGTTTTACTAGGGAGACATGCTGTGCAGAGAGATTCACAGCAGCATGTCCTTGCTGGCAGGAGAGAGATCTGTGCTGTTCACACACAGGTGTCTCCCCTTTCAGCTTTGCTGATGATCACCAAGTGCCGGCTGGGACCCGGTGATTGACATCCCCAGCCGCCAGTAGTGGTGCTGGTAGGGTGGTGCACAGGGGCGGACTGACCATTTGGGTGCTCAGGCACTGCCCGAGGGCCCAGGGTCAGTAGGGGGCCCCATGAGATGCCCCTGGTACCTTTCATAGGCTTTTTTTGGTGTGGTTTGAGTGTGGGCGAGGACACTGGGACCCCATGATCTCCTATTGCCCGAGGGCCCCATGAGTTGTCAGTCCGCCCCTGGTGGCACATGAAAATAAAAATCACGTATAAAGTTCACTGTAAGCACACTGCTTTGGATGGCTGTGCTGTGCAGTGTGCCAAAGCTAACAGGGAGAACAAAACAGTTCTCCTCCCCGTCGGAGATCTTCGCTAATCACCGGGCGCCGGTGAATAAAGACTGGCCGGGACCAGGTGATTGACAGCCATAGCTGCGAATGGTGGTGCGGGTAGGGGCGCGTGACTTTGCTCAGCCGTGGACGGCAAACGGTTATTTCAGCAGTCAGCCGGGTTCCAGCTGAATGTAAAAAACATTACCAGCATTGCCTGGCAATTAAAAAATGTTCTTTATAAAAAACAGCATGGGGTCCCTCCCCCATCCCAAGCCCCTTGGGTCTGGTATGGAAAAAAAAGTGGCACGGGGGTCCCTTATCTGAGCATACAGCCTGGCAGGTCAGGAAAGGGGGAGACGAGTGAGCGGCCCCACCCTCCCCCTAAACCATACTAGGCCACATGCCCTCAACATGGGGGGGGGGGGGGGCTGTGGAGCAAGGGCCTCTTCCCCACAGCCGTGGCCGGTGGTTGTGGGGGTCTGCAGATGGGGGGCTTATCGGAGTCTGGAAGCCTCCTTTAACAAGCTCCAGACCCTGCCCCCTCCCATGTGAATGAGTATGGGGTACATGGTACCGCTACCCATTCACAAAAAAAAAAAAAGTGTAAAAAAGATGAGACAGTCTTTGATAAGTCCTTTTATTAAAAAAAAAATTAAAAAAAAAGCCCCCCGAAGTAGATCCAACGTCAATCACGATGCCCACCGCAAAAAAAAAGGCTCCGCTTTTGATGCCGGCTGACAGCTGAAAGTTCTGAAATACTGCAATGACGTCACAAAGGGGCAGGGTCACCCCATCCCCTTGTGACGTCATCATGCGCTGTGATTGGCCAAAGAATTGCATTGTCAGGGCACAGTGCATTGTGGGGTGCGGGGGGCGAAAAGATCACTGAACGCCCTTACCATTGGTGTGTTCGCCGAACGCACCAATGGCCCATGTTCGAGTCAAACTTATGTTCGACTCGAGCATGTAACCCAACCCTAGCGCACAGTGAGCGCACCGCAGTACACTACAATGCACGTACCATGCGGCGTGATGCACTGCGTTGTGCTCATGCACATTTTTCCTGTATTGCGGCACACTGGAAGCCCATTCATAATGATGGAGTTTCCTAAACGCGATGAAAGTTAAAGCGGGCCGCAACGCACATTAGGGCATCGCAACAGAATATTTTAGTGTGAATGAGCCCTCAGTGAACAGAGCTATACCAGATAGCGCATGTGTGTATCTGTGCATTTACATGCAAAAAAAAAAATTCAGCATGCTGTACTTTTTTTGAACACACATGAAAGCACAGAAGTGGTGTCAATTAGGCTCTTGAAATGCATTCATTTTTTGGCCTCATGCACACCACATACTCAGCCCTCCTAAACACCTTTCCTCCTGGCAGCAGCATTTTGACAAAACGCATCAAGACGCATTTAGGCGCATTTAGGCTCATGAAGCACAATTAGCCATAATAATTTATTCTGACCATTGAAATGTATGAATTCTCAAGCACTAGCGTTCATGCGCATTTACATGCGTCAAGTGTTTTCGCTGCCAAAATGCTGCGGCTCCTGAATGCGCTGCCTCTAAACGCATATTTGTGTGTATGGACCAGGGGCGGACTGACCATTTGGAAACTCGGGCACTGCCCGAGGGCCCGGGGTCAGTAGGGGGCCCCATGAGATGCCCCTGGTACCTTTTTCATAGGCTTTTTTGAGTTTGGGCAAGGACACAGGGGCCGCATGATCCCCTGTTGCCCGGGGGCCCCATGAATGTCAGTCTGCCCCTGGTATGGACACATAGGCTAACATGGGGAGGGGCGTTTAGAGGCAGAAAAAAAAAAACGCCAGACGCCCCTAATGCCGGCTATAGACGGGTCGCAAATCGGCCGATTTTTCATCAGAAAAAAAAATTGGCCGATTTTCGCACCGTTAGTGGGTTAATTGGTCGGCCGTTTTTCGAGGTTTTGGCACATTTTTTTTATCGGTCAAGTTGGAAAAATCGCGGCCGATTTTGACGATCGGCAATGATGGGCAAATCCGCTGATCGTTTTACTGATAAAAAATCTGTGCAAGAAGAAGAAAAAGAAGAAGAAAAAGAAGAATTCCAGTCCGCTATTATATTTTATATGAAAAGTCTTGCGGTTGCAACAATGTATCTATTTGTATCCGAATAAAAAACATCTGTATCTGAAATGGATACAAATGGATACATTGGCAACTTTTTCATGTAAAATATAATAGTGGAGCTCTCTGTAAGGGACAGAAGTAAAAATGCCGGCCATGGACGGGACAAAAATTGGTCGATTTTTTTTTTTTACTGTTGGTGGTAACATCGGCTCATTGAACTACTGATTTTTCGTTTCTTTTTTTAAAAAACGTCCGGTTTTCGACCCGTCTATGGCCTGCAATACAGCAGCGTTTTTAACACTCAGTATGCGTATGTATCTGTACTGCACTTCAAAACGCGTTAGCCAGCATCTGGTGTCGCAGAGTGCTGACACCACCACGCCCTGATTCCTTTGGTTTCCATCTTCCTGCCTCTTGCGCCATGCCCGGAGTTCCCCTTTAATGAAGGCGGGCCGGGTTTTCTCGGTGGATCTCTGGAAGGGCCGTCACAGAGATATATTGCTCTACAACACTCTGCAAGGTCATCCATTAGCAGAAGGATTGTATTATGATTAATCTTTCATATTAAAAGCAGAGTTTTCCCCAGGGAGTCTGACAAATGCGCAGAGAGTCCTAATCCTTATTACGCTGAGTGCTCGCTGTGTGCCAGCCAGAAACATGAGACCCAAACCTCACACATCTCACATCGCACGGGAACACCCTTAAAGGAGAACCGGCGGCATTACAAAGTATCCAAACCGAAAGAACTAAAATGTCAAATATTACAGCTTTATAAACATCGGTCAGACGGGACATAGAGAGATACAAAGTAACAGTGTTTATAAACATTGATCAGACGGGCGATAGAGAGATACAAAGTAACAGTGTTTATAAACATTGATCAGATGGGACATAGAGAGATACAAAGTAACAGTGTTTATAAACATTGATCAGACGGGCGATAGAGAGATACAAAGTAACAGTGTTTATAAACATTGATCAGACGGGCGATAGAGAGATACAAAGTAACAGTGTTTATAAACATTGATCAGACGGGACATAGAGAGATACAAAGTAACAGTGTTTATAAACATTGATCAGACGGGACATAGAGAGATACAAAGTAACAGTGTTTATAAACATTGATCAGACGGGCGATAGAGAGATACAAAGTAACAGTGTTTATAAACATTGATCAGACGGGACATAGAGAGATACAAAGTAACATTGTTTATAAACATTGATCAGATGGGCGATAGAGAGATACAAAGTAACATTGTTTATAAACATTGATCACACGGGTGATAGAGAGATACAAAGTAACATTGTTTATAAACGTTGATCACACGGGTGATAGAGAGATACAAAGTAACATTGTTTATAAACATTGATCAGACGGGAGATAGAGAGATACAAAGTAACATTGTTTATAAACATTGATCAGACGGGACATAGAGAGATACAACGTAACATTGTTTATAAACATTGATCAGACGGGACATAGAGAGATACAAAGTAACATTGTTTATAAACATTGATCAGACAGGAGATAGACCGAAACAAAGTAACATTGTTTATAAACGTTGATCACACGGGAGATAGAGAGATACAAAGTAACAATATTTATAAATATTGATCACACTGGAGATAGATACAAAGTAACATTGTTTATAAACATTGATCACACGGGAGATAGAGATATACAAAGTAACATTGTTTATAAACATTGATCAGACGATATACAAAGTAACATTGTTTATAAACGTTGATCAAATGGGAGATAGAGAGATACAAAGTAGCATTGTTTATAAACATCGGTCAGACGGGAGACAGAGAGATACAAAGTAACAATGTTTATAAACATTGATCACACAGGAGATAGAGAGATACAAAGTAACATTGTTTATAAACATTGATCAGACAGGAGATAGAGAGATACAAAGTAACATTGTTTATAAACGTTGATCAAATGGGAGATAGATACAAAGTAACATTGTTTATAAACGTTGATCAAATGGGAGATAGAGAGATACAAAGTAACATTGTTTATAAACATCGGTCAGACGGGAGATAGATACAAAGTAACAATGTTTATAAACATCGATCAGACGGGAGATAGAGAGATACAAAGTAACAATGTTTATAAACATCGATCAGACAGGAAATAGAGAGATACAATACTCAATACTCCTCCCAAGAACCTTCAGCCCCGATAAAAAGCAGTGGGCTGGCTTTGGGGAGGAGTTATGCAAATATCAAAGCGCCCTGATGGGTGAATGGTTGGGGATGGGGTCCAGGTGCAGATCCTTGGTGCTGAAACTCCAGTCCGGTTGTTGAACGGTTGCAAAGAAATAGGATTTGCTGAGTAATTTCCTCACTTGTAATAAATACGCCACTTAGCGCACACGAGCCCTCCGAGGCGAGCGGCACCGTCAAATGTTTGTTTTTCCACAGAACCTTCTAAAACGGTAACAATGTTATCTTATGTGACACTCTTCATGGAAACATCTCCGGGGACGTCTCCTGGAAGTGGAAACCTTCAATGGAGATTTTTTTTTTCCCCGATTTTGCAAACGTCGGCCCTTCGCCTCGATCACGCCGGCGGTCACGTGTTCATATTGTCATCTAAATCCACTCTTTGATGTCAAAATACTTTAAAAATACTTTCGAGGATTCCGAAACTCGCTTTATTTTTGGAAACAAAATGTAACCAATGTGATACAACTGGTTGGTGTAAAAATAGGACAAAGTTCCCGGATTATGTAAGATAACTGAACCACGAGACCCGGCTGGGAGGATTTCTTAGTGTTTCCACCTTTGTTAGAGATTCGCATATTCTGCGATTATGTATCCTTATGTATGGATGCTTTTTTCTTTTTTTTTTATTCATTCTGGATATCTTCCGGAGTTGTAGTATTTTTATGTATTTACAGGCAAACGGCGCAAACCAGGATGTGATGTATTTAACCAGTTAGTGACCACCTGCCTGCAATGTACCGCAGGTGGCTGCTGTAGGCAAAGCAACGCACCCGTATGTCGTTGTCTACCTCTGGGTTTTGGCCCCCGCCCGCCTACTCCTGCTGCGATTGTACACAATGGGAGCCTGTCAGCAAGTCACAGTCAATGATTCACAGCCGGGACCTGCTGATTGGCTGTGTCCAATCACAGCCCAGAGCTCTGTGTTGTCAGAGCCCTACAAAATGACCTCCAGCAGGCCACTGGTGTGAATGTCTCTGACCAAACAATCAGAAACAGACTTCATAAGGGTGGCCTGAGGGCCCGACGTCCTCTAGTGGGCCCTGTGCTCACTGCCCGGCACCATAGAGCTGGATTGACATTTGCCATTGAACCCCAGAATTGGCAGGTCCACCACTGGCGCCCTGTGCTTTTCACAGATGAGAGCAGGTTCACCCTGAGCACATGTGACAGACATGAAAGGGTCTGGAGAAGCCGTGGAGAACGTTCTGCTGCCTGTAACATGGTTCAGCATGACTGTTTTGGTGGTGGGTCAGTGATGGTCTGGGGAGGCATATCCATGGAGGGACGCACAGACCTCTACAGGCTAGACAATGGCACCCTGACTGCCATTAGGTATCGGGATGACATCCTTGGACCCATTGTCAGACTCTACGTTGGTGCAGTGGGTCCTGGGTTCCTCCTGGTGCAGTGGGTCCTTGGTTCCTCCTGGTGCAGTGGGTCCTGGGTTCTTCATGGTGCAGTGGGTCCTGGGTTCTTCATGGTGCAGTGGGTCCTGGGTTCCTCTTGGTGCAGTGGGTCCTGGGTTCTTCATGGTGCAGTGGGTCCTGGGTTCCTCCTGGTGCATTGGGTCCTGGGTTCCTCCTGGTGCAGTGGGTCCTGGGTTCCTCCTGGTGCAGTGGGTCCTGGGTTCCTCCTGGTGCAGTGGGTCCTGGGCTCCTCTTGGTGCAGTGGGTCCTGGGTTCTTCATGGTGCAGACAATGCCATGTGGAGAGAGTATGCAGGCAGTTCCTGGAGGATGAAGGAATTGATACCATTGAATGGCCCCCACGCTCGCCTGACCTAAATCCAATAGAACTCCTCTGGGATGTCATGTTTCGGTCCATCCGACGCCGCCAGGTTGCACCTCAGACTGTCCAGGAGCTCAATGATGCCCTGGTCCAGATCTGGGAGGAAATCCCCCAGGACCCCATCTGTGGTCTCATTAGGAGCCTCCCCCGATGTTGTCAGGCACACATACAAGCACGTGGGGGCCACACAGATTACTGAGGACCATTCTGAGTTGCTGCAATGACATTTCAGCCAAATGGACTCTCCTGCTGCATCATTTCTTCACTTTAATTTTCGGGGTGTCTTTGAATTCAGTCCTCTGTAGGTCGATCATTTTCATTTCCATCAAACGATGGGACATCCTTATGTTCCTAACACATCACCCCGTCCATGTCAGTATAGAGATCCAGCAGCAGATTCCTCCCCATTGAGATCTGATGGGTTTTCAAAGTCTTCCTTTCATTTTTTTCGGGCAGTGTAGATTTTGCTCAGTCTGGACATTTGCGGACACAAAGGAGTTTTATTGTAAAACTCTCAGACTATCCCTCCCGGGGAGCCACAGGTGAGGCGTATGGCTGTCCATAGAAGTACATTAATATGCCCACCAGGGGTGGACTGACCATTCAGGCGGTAGGGTACTGCCCAAGGACCCATGATCAGTAGGGGGCCCCATGAAATGCCCCTGGTACCTTTTATAGGCTTTTGTGGGTGTGCTTTGAGTGTGTTCCCCATGATCCCCTATTACCCGGGGACCCCATGATCCCCTATTACCCGGGGGCCCCATGATCCCCTATTACCCGGGGGCCCCATGATCCCCTATTACCCGGGGGCCCCATGATCCCCTATTACCCTGGGGCCCCATGATCCCTTATTACCCGGGGGCCCCATGATCCTCTATTACCTGGGGGCCCCATGATCCCCTATTTGGTATCCAAATACCACCCAAAATGTACTCTCCGCTCCTCACAAGACCTCCTTCTCTCTAGTTCCCTGGTCTCCTCCTCCCATGCCCATCTCCAGGACTTCTCCAGGGCTTCCCCCATCCTCTGGAACTCCCTACCCCAATCCATCAGACTATCACCTACTCTCCTCACCTTTAGGCGCACCCTGAAAACCCATCTCTTCAGGGAAGCCTACCCCGCCCTCAGTTAATTACTGAGCTTCTCCACTCTTCCTACCACTCCATCCCCCACAGCTATTTCCTCCTGTACCACTATCCCCTCCCTCCTAGATTGTAAGCTCCAAGGATCAGGGCCCTCGAACCCCTCGTGTATTGAATCGTATTGTTACTGTGCTGTCTCGTGTACTGTCTCCCATTATAATGTACAGCGCTGAGCAAACTATTGACGCTATATAAATCCTGTATAATAATAAATACCCAGGGGCCCCATAATCCCCTATTACCCGGGGGCCCCATAAGCTGTCAGTCCACCCCTGGTGCCCACTTGTAGAGATCCCCATGCTCTGTTGCATTGGTTTCTACCTGTGCGTGTGTACAATGTATTTCCTGCGTGTAGATAGCCCCCAAGTAGTTAGGTCACGTAGACAAGCCGTTAAAGACTACCTAAAACTACTTACTACAGGGTGACAACGCTTCTGTGTGATTTCACTGCAGAATGTACAACGTTGTCACCCTATCACAATGATTAACTTTATTGCTATCACATAGGAAACCAATAGCCCCCAGGTGGTGAAAATATTCTCCTGGCAGGATTGACATATGTCAGAACTTTGTTGGGGGGGGGCAAAGGCTGTTAATCATGTAATTAATTTTTGATTTTGCGCACAGTTACAATTTAATTTCTTCAGTAACCAATCAGGGGCACTGCTGCAGCATACAATCAATGCAGGCTTTCTCCTGGTGGGAGCACATGGAACCTCTGAGGTGTTTACATTGGTTTTTGGCATCCAGAGCGCAGCATGTACCATCAAGGGGGAGTTTATAAATAGAGAGTACACAATGGAGTTTGGAGTAGCTGGGAGCCAAGCATAAAACACTTGAATGTCAGAGATAAAATAACAGCTTGACTCACCCACACCCAAGAATGTACTCATTGTTTGGACAGGGGTGAGCGACAGGGAGAGATGAGACCCGAGGCGGTGATTTAACCCTTTGCGGGTCATGAGGCCAAAGGAACTCTTTTGAAAAAACTGTTTACAGAAACTCTTTTGAAGTCCCTGGCCTGGGAAGTGAGTACTTAAAGCAGAACTACAATGGATGTTACCTGAATGTCATGGTTTTAACATTTCAACTTGTCCGATTTTTTTTGGCCATACTTTGGTGTCTGTATAACATATAAAAATAAGTAAGTGCTGCCTCTAGTGGCCATCTATATATATCATGGAATAGCATTAGCAGCCCTGCTAAAGGACTGCTGAGAAATGGCTCATGTACACGGGGCGTTTGAAAAACTTTTCTGACCGCTGGAAACTGACTGCTAGAAAATGTAGGTTAAAAACGTCAGTTTAGCCACATTTATGCGCGTTTAGCCGCGTTTAGAAGTGTTTTTAAAAGATAACCTCAGGAACCCTCCCAAATGCCCAGAATGCACTGAAAATTGTAAATAATTACCATATTTTTTGCTCCATAAGACGCACCTAGGTTTTAGAAGAGGAAAACAAGAAAAAATATATTCTGAACCAATGGACTGCGGACATAGCACACAAAATGACCAGAGACTGTGGACATAGTACAGGAGATGATCAGAGACTGTGGACACAGTACAGGAGATGACCAGAGACTGCGGACATAGTACAGGAGATGACCAGAGACTGCGGACATAGTACAGGAGATGACCAGAGACTGCGGACATAGTACAGGAGATGACCGGAGACTGCGGACATAGTACAGGAGATGACCAGAGACTGCGGACATAGTACAGGAGATGACCAGAGACTGCGGACATAGTACAGGAGATGACCGGAGACTGCGGACACAGTACAGGAGATGATTGGAGACTGCAGACACAGTACAGGAGATGACCGGAGACTGTGGACACAGTACAGGAGAGGACCAGAGACTGCGGACACAGTACAGGAGATGACCGGAGACTGCGGACACAGTACAGGAGATGACCAGAGACTGCGGACATAGTACAGGAGATGACCAGAGACTGCGGACATAGTACAGGAGATGACCGGAGACTGCGGACATAGTACAGGAGATGACCAGAGACTGCGGACACAGTACAGGAGATGACCAGAGACTGCGGACATAGTACAGGAGATGACCAGAGACTGCGGACACAGTACAGGAGATGACCAGAGACTGCGGACACAGTACAGGAGATGACCAGAGACTGCGGACATAGTACAGGAGATGACCGGAGACTGCGGACACAGTAAAGGAGATGACCAGAGACTGCAGACATACTGCAGGAGATGACAGAGAGTGCGGACACAGTACAGGAGATGACCAGAGACTGCGGACATAGTACAGGAGATGACAGAGAGTGCGGACATAGTACAGGAGATGACAGAGAGTGCGGACATAGTACAGGAGATGACCAGAGACTGCGGACATAGTACAGGAGATGACCGGAGACTGCGGACACAGTAAAGGAGATGACCAGAGACTGCAGACATACTGCAGGAGATGACAGAGAGTGCGGACACAGTACAGGAGATGACCAGAGACTGCGGACATAGTACAGGAGATGACCAGAGACTGCAGACACAGTACAGGAGATGACCAGAGACTGCGGACATAGTACAGGAGATGACCAGAGACTGCAGACATAGTACAGGAGATGACCAGAGACTGCGGACATAGTACAGGAGATGACCAGAGACTGCGGACATAGTACAGGAGATGACCAGAGACTGCGGACATAGTACAGGAGATGACCAGAGACTGCGGACATAGTACAGGAGATGACCAGAGACTGCGGACATAGTACAGGAGATGACCAGAGACTGCGGACATAGTACAGGAGATGACCAGAGACTGCGGACATAGTACAGGAGATGACCAGAGACTGCGGACACAGTACAGGAGATGACCAGAGACTGCGGACATAGTACAGGAGATGACCAGAGACTGCGGACATAGTACAGGAGATGACCAGAGACTGCGGACATAGTACAGGAGATGACCAGAGACTGCGGACATAGTACAGGAGATGACCAGAGACTGTGGACATAGTACAGGAGATGACCGGAGACGGCGGACATAGTATAGGAGATGACCAGAGACTGCAGACTTTTGGGGAGCTGTGGGGGGGGGGTATAGGTACCCGCTCCCACTTCTTCTGAGTTGTCCTCTCTCTCTCCCTCCCCGTAGTCTCCTGGGACACGTGACAGGTCCCAGAACACTACGGGGCCATTCAAAAAGCGCAGCGCTTCTCGCACATGCGCAGTGCGCACAAGGCTGTGAAGCCACAAGCTGTCACAGCCAGGTGCCCACACTTAAGATGCCGGCGCCAGGGAGAGAAGACAGCCAGTGAAACCAGTGGTGGTGAGGACACCGCTGGACCAAGGAACAGGTAGGACCGAGGACCAGGTTCTGCTGCACAGATAGAGCCGAGCGGCACCTGATCGTGTGAACAAGCACCATAGAGAACAATTGATTTTTTAAAATTTTAGCATTTTTGGAGCTTCGAGCTACAAAACGCTCAAGTGTGGATACAGCCTGAGGCCCCTTGCACACGGGTTCTTTAAACTGCTGTGGACTGACAACTCATGGGGCCCCCGAGCAATAGGGGATCATGGGGCCCCTGTGTCCTTGCCCAAACTCAAAAAAGCCTATGAAAAAGGTACCAGGGGCATCTCATGGGGCCCCCTACTGACCCCAGGCCCTCGGGCAGTGCCCGAGTTTCCAAATGGTCAGTCCGCCCCTGGTCCCTCCTGATGCTTTAGTGTACCCAGGTAGGATAGTGCCTCTATTATCCCCCCACATCCCCTGTGTTTTAGTGCACCCGGGAGGGACAGAAGCAGCATCAGGCACTTGTCTCTGAATGAATAGGACCCTAATTACAAGTGCCGCTCTGTACAGCATTCAGCCCCATAGACTGAGGCAGGCCAAAAGCAGAAGGTTACATTCAGGCCCCTTGCCTGGTCTACAAGGTTGAATGATGTTGGGCATCATTTAACCCAGAAGTCTGAGGACATCTAATGGTGAAGGAGAGGTACTGCGGGGGGCAGCTTGGATTGACGTTGAGTATTGCAGCCTGAGCTAATTTCTTTTTTTTTTTGTATGCATATACATGGAGGTAAGTTAGCAAATATTATTATTTTTTTTTTAAATATGCACCAAGATGTGTTTTTTTTAAATACAAACACAGGATAAGTCGATCTGAACACTGATCTTTCTCTTCAGCAGATGCACTATATTGCCCAAAGTATTGGGTCGGCCGGCCTTTCCATGCACATGAACCATGAACTTTAATGGCCCCCCAGTCTTAGTCCATAGGGTTCAATATTGAGTTGGGCCCGCACTTTCCACGCACATGAACTTTAATGGCCCCCCAGTCTTAGCCCGTAGGGTTCAATGTTGAGTTGGCCCCGCCCTTTCCACACACATGACCTTTAATGGCCTCCCGGTCTTAGTCCGTAGGGTTCAATATTGAGTTGGCCCCGCCCTTTTCAGCTATAACAGCTTCAACTCTTCTGGGAAGGCCCTCCACAAGGTTTAGGAGGGTGTCTATGGGAAGGTTGGACCATTCTTCCAGAAGCATATTTGTCAGGTCAGGCACTGATGTCGGGGGAGGAGGCCTGGCTCGCAGTCTCCGCTCTAATTCATCCCAAAGGTGTTCTATGGGGTTGAGGTCAGGACTCTGTGCAGGACAGTCAAGTTCCTCCACCCCAAACTGGCTCCTCCATGTCTTTATGGACCTTGCTTTGTGCACTGGTGGGCAGCCATGTTGGAACAGGAAGGGGCCATCCCCAAACTCTTCCCACACAAATTGGGAGCATTAAATTTTCCAAAATGTCATCTTAAGAGTTCCCTTCACTGGAACTAGGGGGCCAAGCCCAACCCCTGAAAAACAACTCCACACCATAATCCCCCCTCCACCAAACTTTACACTTGGCACAATGCAGTCAGGCAAGTACTGTTCTGAAAACCGCCAAACCCAGACACGTCCATCGAATTGCCAGACAGGGAAGAGTGATTGGTCACTCCAGAGAACACGTCTCCACTACTCTAGAGTCCAGTGGCGACATGCTTTACACCACGGCATCCGACGCTTTGCATTGCACTTGGTGATGTAAGGCTTGGATGCAGCTGCTCGGCCATGGAAACCCATTCCATGAGGCTCTCTACTCACTGTTGTTGGGCTCATCTGAAGGCCACACCAAGTTTGGAGGTCTTTAGCTATTGACTATTGCAGACAGTTGGCGACTTCTGCGCACTGTGCGCTTCAGCATGCGCTGACCCCGCCCTGTCATGTGACGTGGCCTACCACTTGGTGGCTGAGTTGCTGTTGTTCCCAGTTGCTTCCACTTTGTTATAATCCCACTAACAGTTGAGCGTGGAATATTTAGTAGCCAGGAAATGTCACGGATGGACTTATTGCCCAGGTGGCCACCTATCACGGGACCACGCTTGGAGTCACTGAGCTCCTGAGAGCGACCCATTCTTTCACCAATGTTTGTAGAAGCAGACTGCATGCCTAGGGGCTTGATTGTATACATCTGTGTCCATTGAGGGGATTGGAACACCTGAATCACATGATTTGGAGGGGATTGGAACACCCGAATCACATGATTTGGAGGGGATTGGAACACCCGAATCACATGATTTGGAGGGGATTGGAACACCCGAATCACATGATTTGGAGAGGATTGGAACACCCGAATCACATGATTTAGAGGGGATTGGAACACCCGAATCACATGATTTGGAGGGGATTGGAACACCCGAATCACATGATTTAGAGGGGATTGGAACACCCGAATCACATGATTTGGAGGGGATTGGAACACCCGAATCACATGATTTGGAGGGGATTGGAACACCCGAATCACATGATTTGGAGGGGATTGGAACACCCGAATCACATGATTTGGAGGGGATTGGAACACCCGAATCACATGATTTGGAGAGGATTGGAACACCCGAATCACATGATTTAGAGGGGATTGGAACACCCGAATCACATGATTTGGAGGGGATTGGAACACCCGAATCACATGATTTAGAGGGGATTGGAACACCCGAATCACATGATTTGGAGGGGATTGGAACACCCGAATCACATGATTTGGAGGGGATTGGAACACCCGAATCACATGATTTGGAGGGGATTGGAACACCCGAATCACATGATTTGGAGGGGATTGGAACACCCGAATCACATGATTTGGAGGGGATTGGAACACCTGAATCACATGATTTGGAGGACTAGACCTATACTTTTGGCAATACAGTGTATCATCTAATTAAATGCCTAGGCTGTGATCAGCACCAAAGGGAGCCAAACCAGCATTTTCTACAGAAAAAGCCTTTTCTGTTACTCATTTAATTTAACATTTTAAAAAACAACTTTGAAGGGAACATTTGAGGACAGGTCCACTTTTGGAGAGCAGCCTCAGGTCTTCCCATGATGGCTCAATATATGTATTTAATAACTGTAATGTCACGGTGTGTGTGAAGTCAGACGAAGGCTCCTTCTTTCCACACCTCAGGCTTGTTTTCCTCTATACAAGATAAAAATCATTCCGACTTTTTATCTGGTGAACGATCTCCGTCAGTAGGCGCCATTGATTTAGTGCTGAAAGACAGGGAGGACGCATACTGTACGCTCAGAGCGTTTTTCTACACCTACAGAGGGAGAGCCGTCCTGGAATGGGGTGGGGGAGCCTTTGAATTTAGGATCTTTGGGATTGGTGACCCAGGTAGAGGGCCACAGTCTGGGCTCTGGAGTGCTCAGAGGTTCTCCTGTGTATGACGGCTTCAAAGGAAAATTTGGGGATACAGCGCCAGGAGCGGACTGACAACTCATGGGGCCCCCGGGCAATAGGGGATCATGGGGCCCCTGTGTCCTTGCCAGGGGTGGACTGACAACTCATGGAGTCCCCGGGCAATAGGGGATCATGGGGCCCCTGTGTCCTTACCCAAACTCAAAAAGGCCTATGAAAAAGGTACTAGGGGCATCTCATGGGGCCCCCTACTGACCCCCGGCCCTCGGGCACTGCCCGAGTTTCCAAATGGTCAGTCCACCCCTGGTCCTTGCCCAAACTCAAAAAAGCCTATGAAAAAGGTACCATGGGCATCTCATGGGGCCCCCTACTGACCGTGCCCGAGTTTCCAAATGGTCAGTCCGTCCCTGTACAGCGCTTTACCTACACATACGTATAGAACAGGGGCGGACTGACCATTTAGCCCCTTGGGCACTGCCCGAGGGCCCGGGGTCAGTAGAGGGCCCCATGAGATGCCCCTGCTACCTTTCATAGGCTTTTTTGGGTGTGGTTTGAGTGTGGGCGAGGACACAGGGGCCCCATGATTTCCTTTTGCCTGGGAGCCCCATGAGTTGTCAGTCTGCCATTGGGTGATGTCTCCCTAGGACAGGAAGCATGTTACCGGCAGGATCAACAGTTCAAAATAAGGAAAAGACGTTGGAAAAAAAAGAAGACTAATGTAGCCACCATTTCTAAGTACTGGTAAGCTGCAATATATTACACACAGGACACAGGGGCCCCGTGATTTCTTATTGCCCGGGGGCCCCATGACTTGTCAGTCCACCCCTGGTATAGAGCTATTACGAGAAGATCCCAGGTTTCTTCCTCAAGCCTCATTCACATCTGCATGACGTGTGAATGTGCGTTTTTTTGGTGTGTTTTGGCGCAACACGCACAGGGAATCCTATTCGTTTACACGACAAACGCACCAAAGAATCTGCTGCACCTTTTTAGGAGTTGAGCTTCCCGTGTTTTTTGACTGTACGTTTTGGCACGCATTTTTTTCCCTGCGTGAAACTGCACGCCTTCTGCCTGCGTTTGGGGTGCCATTAATAATGAATGCCACCACAAGCGTGTTGCGGATGCACAATTGATTAAATGACTTGTCTCCAAATATCACCCAAAGCGTCCTCTCCGCTCCTCGCACGACCTCCTGCTCTCTAGCTCCCTTGTCTCCTCCTCCCATGGACTTCTCCAGAGCCTCCCCATCCTCTGGAACTCTCTACCCCAATTTATCAGACTATCGCCTACTCTGCTCACTTTTAGGCGATCTCTGAAAACCTCTCTCTTCAGGGAAGCCTATCCTGCCCTCAGCTAATAATGGAATCTTCTACTCCTCCTACCAGTCCATCCCCCACAGTTACTACCTTTTCTACCACTAGCCCCTCCCTCTTAGATTGTAAGCTCCCAGGATCAGGGCCCTCCTAACCCTCTTGTATTGAACTGTATTGTTGCTGTATTGTCTCCCGTTATATTGTAAAGCGCTGAGCAAACTGTTGGCGCCATAAATCCTGTATAATAATAATAATAATATAAATCCTGTATAATAATAATAATGACAAGCTAACATGCGTTGCAATGCATTCCACAAATTAGTATTTGGCCCATTGCGGTGAGCAGGGGTGGACTGACAACTTATGGGGCCCCTGGGCAATAGGGGATCATGGGGCCCCTGTGTCCTTGCCCAAACACAAAAAAACCTATGAAAAAGGTACCAGGGGCATCTCATGGGGCCCCTTACTGACCCCGGGCCCTCGGGCACTGCCCGAGTTTCCAAATGGTCAGTCCGCCCCTGGCAGTGAGTAAGCGGCTCATTTTAACCTCTTCATGCTGGCCAAACGCAAATGTGACGCAGAGCGGCAGCACATTTGAGTTCTATTAAAAAATGACAAATGTGCCGAGCACTCCCAGCACACATGTCCGATACTCACGGAAAGGTCCTGATCTCCTCTTTCAATTGGGACCTTTCCCAATCATGTGACCACCGTGACGGCGCGTCACTGCGGTCACATGACCCTAAATCCCGCCCCGCCTCCCAGCTTCTGAAAGTCTTAAAGGGCCGGGAGGCTCCGGTGTGAAGGGGTTAATAAATGGGTCGCCTTAACGTGCGTTAACGGGTGACACAATGTGTGCGTTATAAGCACTGCCT
This sequence comes from Staurois parvus, assembly GCF_062004578.1. Taxonomy (NCBI): domain Eukaryota; kingdom Metazoa; phylum Chordata; class Amphibia; order Anura; family Ranidae; genus Staurois; species Staurois parvus. The sequence continues at coordinate 674,182 of NW_028318963.1, forward strand.
GGTTGTGAATGAGCCCCTTTTTTGGTGGTTCCTCTTTTTCAGTCAATAACTTTCTCTTTACTGACCCCGGAATTTTTCTTGAAGAAATGGAAACGTCCTGAAGTCAGTTCCTGATACTTGTATAGTTACAATTTATTTCGGTGAGGCGACCGTCCCGTGAAAGCGCCAGGGGCGGACTGACCATTTGGAAACTCGGGCACTGCCCAAGGGTCTGGGGTCAGTAGGGTGCCCCATGAGATACCCCTGGGACCTTTTTCATAGTTTTTTTTGAGGTTGGACAAGGACACAGGGGCCCCATGATCCCTTATTGCCCGGGGGCCCCATGAGTTGTCATTCCGCCCCTGGATAGTGCTATAAATAATACTTTATGGCGCTGGCGTCACGGGGGCCAGCACACTGAGGTTCCTTTTTCTACACCTCGGGCTGATTTTCCTTGCACTAGATAAAATCGTTCTGAGCTTCTGTCTGGAGAGCCGTCTTGGTCTGTAGGCGCCATTGATCTGGCGCTGAATGATGGCGAGGACGAATGCCGTGCGTTCACTTAGAGGGAGAACGTTCCTCTCCCGAAACTGAAGTTGACCTGATCAGATGTATTCAATACATGTGAAATGCATGTCTGATAAATGTAACCCTTCCAGGTATTTATCACGTCTCACAGAGATCGCTGCCCTCTCCCTGACATTACCTTCATCTGATTTTCTGTCCAGAAAGACGGCGCCATCTTTGTTCAGGCATCGCCCAGGGCCACCTAGACTGAGACGCTGGCTCAGAGATGACACAATCATGTAATCCCGGGTGTCTGTGCAGATCCTGGCCGTGTTATTTATTATTAGTATTTCAGGTACTTATATAGTGCCCGGGGCGGACTGACCATTTGGAAACTCGGGCACTGCCCAAGGGCCCGGGGTCAGTAGGGGGCCCCATGACATACCTCTGGTACCATTTTCATAGGCTTTTTTTTAGTTTGGGCAAGGACACAGGGGCCCCATGATCCCCTATTGTCTGGGTCCCCATGAGTTGTCAGTCTGCCCCTGATAGCGTCATCAATTTGCTCAGCGCTTTACATATATATTGTACATTCACATCAGTCCCCGCCCCCGAGGAGTATACAATCTAAGGTCCCTAACTCACATTCATACATACACATACTAGGGACAATTTAGACAGGAGCCAATTCACCTACCAGCATGTCTTTGGAGTGTGGGAGGAAGCAGGAGTACCCGGAGGAAACCCACGCAGGCACAGGGAGAACATGCAAACTCCAGGCAGGTGGTGCTGTGGTCACAAATGTCTGACACAGATCAGCCCCTGCTGCAGCCTCCCCTCTTGTAAAGAGCCCATTCACACTTGTTCGACTTGTCATGCGACTTTGAGGTCAAAAGTCGTATGATGAGTTGCACTCCATGTTTCCCAATGGGTACCATTCATATCTGTGCGACTTCAAAGTAGTTCCTGCGCTACTTTGGTCCGACTTTCATGCGACTTGAGGGCCAAAGACTTCAATAGAAACCCTCCAAAGTCACATGAACACCTGAATGTTGAAAGGTATTCATGTGTTCTTTGGCCCTCAAGTCGCATGAAAGTCGTGCGCCTTTCATGCAACTTGAGGGCCAAAGACTTCAATAGAAACCCTCCAAAGTTTCATGAACACCTGAATGTTGAATGTTGTTCATGTGTTCTTTGGCCCTCAAGTCGCATGAAAGTCGTGCGACTTTCATGCAACTTGAGGGCAGGGGCGGAATGACCATTTGGAAACTCCGGCACTGCCCGAGGACCCGGGGTCAGTAGGGGGCCCCATGAGATGCCCCTGGTACCTTTTTCATAGGCTTTTTTGAGTTTGGGCAAGGACACAGGGCCCCATGATCCCCTATTGCCCGTGGGCCCCATGAGTTGTCAGTCCGCCCCTGCTTGAGGGCCAAAGACTTCAGTAGAAACCCTCCAAAGTCACATGAACACCTGAATGTTGAAAGGTATTCATGTGTTCTTTGGCCCTCAAGTTGCATGAAAGTCAGACCAAAATAGTTCCTGCACTACTTTGGTCTGACTTTCATGCGACTTGAGGGCCAAAGACTTCAATAGAAACCCTCCAAAGTTGCATGAACGTCGCACCTAAATATTGTACATGCGACTTGCGTGCGACTTTGTACAGCACAATCATCCTTGGTCAAAGCCACAAAGTCGCACATGTCCAAAGTCGCATCAAAGTTGTGTCAAACTCACATCAAGTCACACTGTAAAGTCGCAATAAAAATCAGTCGCAGAAGTATGAATGGACCCAAAGTGCTACAAAGTCACAATGTTGCAGTCTGCTCACTGGGGAGAGGAGACTGAGGGAATCTGTCCCCTTGCCTGCAGTAGACTTGTTCATGTAGATTTGTGAAGCTACTGCAAGGTGCATTTTGGGCCCTTTCACAGTGATGTGTTTTTGCTACATTTTTACTTTGCTAAAAATGCAAGAAAAACGCAAGAAAAATATTTCCCTTTAAATCCTATGGGGCTCTTTCCACCACTGGGCTGCTGGTGTGGTACATTTTGAAAGGTCCTGCATGCTGCATTTGTGGTGCGCTTTTCAAAACCGTACCAAAATCGCAGCTCCGCATTGAAATGAATGGAAAGACGTGTCAAAATTGCACTGCAGTTGTGATTTTTTGAGTCACATGTTCATGTTTCGCAGGTGAATGCCTAGCAGAAAAAGCATCAGCGCCCGTGTTGCTCTTTGCTCAGGTTTCCTTAAGGCTCCGTACCAGGAGGCAGACTGACCATTCGAGCACTCGGGCACTGCCCGAGGGCCCGGGGTCAGTAGGGGGTCCCATGAAATGCCCCTGGTACCTTTTTTATAGGCTTTTTTGAGTGTGGGCAAGGACACAGGGTCCCCATGATCCCCTATTGCCTGGGGGCCCCATGAGTTGTCAGTCCGCCCCTGCTCTGTACCCCCTTATGTGACTTCTCATGTGACTTTAGACATGACAAGACGCAGCCCATTATTTTCAATGGCACCTGTTCATATCGATCTGTGCACAATTCGGCACGGTACCACTTTTTTATTTTTTCTTTCTCTTATTTATTTATTATGCACTTACCCACATTTGTCACTTTTTCTTTGCCTTATGTGTGTGTTTTTCACGGATGGAGGGTGTGGGTCCTCGGGCCTACCCTGAAGTCTAGGGGGAGGATGTGTGGCCATACGGTTCCTTCCTCCCCTGATCCCTAGAGGACTCTTCTTCGGGAGAGTCCCCTTGCCTAGTACTGAATGTCCGGCTTCGGCTGGGCATAGGGAACGGTGGTCCACCAGGCCTTTTGGCCAGGAGGACCAAGTGGAAACCTTGTCCCCGTCAGGAGCTTCGTGCCCCGGGGGATCAGGGTAAGCGGTCCAAGCCCCTTTAGGGGTAGGACACAGCACACCCCTAAGTGCACTTTTTGTGTGGTGTTTTTGCACTTGCACTTTTTTGTGAAACACTTACGGGTTTTTCGTTATAGTTGCACGTTTGCGGACTTTAAAAAAAAAAAACCTGTTCATATCGATAGCGATTTTGAAAAGGTGCCTGCACTACTTCGGTGTGACTTGGATCCATAAAATGACGATCCTTATGTGATGACTTCAGAAAGAAAGTTCCTGCGTGTGGAAAGGCAGGCGGCCCGATACTTTTGGCAATATAGTGTACAGTATGTTGTTGATAGTAGCATTGTTTAGGGGGATTGTCAGGCTACTGGAGACCCAGGCCCAGTTTTGTTTTCTTAAAGTCACGGCGATTTTGAACAGGTGCCTGCACTACTTTGGTGTGACTTTTGATGCGACTTGGATCCACAGAGTATAAAGTCAGATCAAAGTCGTACTCCAAAGTCGCATGGGAAATCGTGCAACTTTGGAGACGCGCGAGTTTAAACAGAGCTTAAGTGCTCATTCACACCAGTGGATTGCGACAATGCGCTGTAAAAGGCACATTAGAACGCACATTTCCACAAACACAGGGTTGTTGATAGGGGGGCTACAGGCAGTACTGTCGTATCAAGCTCAGGCCCCCTGATGACCCCATGGCCTCCGGGTCTGGTACAGCAGTACTGCCTATAGCCCCCCTATCAGCCGCTCCGCATTTGTAGTAGCAATGCAGGCCATCCACAGGTCGAATTTTGCACTAATTTTTTTTAGAAAATCAGAAACGTTGTGCATTTTGTAATTCGATGGGGTTACCTTTGATTTCGAAATTCGACCAACCAATTCCATTTCACCTCATGTTGCTACAGAAAAAAATTTTTGTGGCCAAGAATTTTCTTTTCTTTCCAGGTCCCAGCTCACGTTCTTTTTCGATTACATTTCTCGTACGATTCTCCCGTCATTGATTAGAAATTCGTTCATGTTTCAACACTCGTGCATTGATGCCCTGCTGTGAATGGACCGTCGCCCTCGCTCACTCCTCCTCTTTTCCCTCATTCTTTTTCGATTACATTTCTCGTACGATTCTCCCATCATTGACTAGAAATTTGTTCGTGTTTCAAAAAATTTCCAAGGTCGTGACGTCATGACGTTGTGATGCTGCAACGCGTGTGATGTATTGCATTGCCATTCATTTTGAGTAGCACCCCAGCTGCAAGAAAACTGCACTGCAACGCACCATAATGCACAGATGTGCATTGCAGTAAAAAAAAGTGTGCGGCGCCGGGGCGGACTGACAACTCATGGGGCCCCTGGGCAATAGGGGATCATGGGGCCCCTGTGTCCTCGCCAACACCCAAAAAAGCCTATGAAAAAGCCAATGAAAGGTACCAGGGGCATCTCATGGGGCCCCCTACTGACCCCGGGCCCTCGGGCAGTGCCCGAGGGCTGGAATGGTCAGTCCGCCCCTGATGCAGCGGCTTCATGAATTAGCGCAATGCACCAAATAATACGCATTCAACACTCGCACAATGACGTACTGCTGTGAATGTACCCTCGCTCACTCCTCCTCTCTCTCGTTCATCATTGATTAGAAATTCGTTCGTTTTTCAAAAAATTTCCAACACGCCCGATCACTCAAATTCGATGGTCGTACGAAAACCGGCCATTTCCGTGGAGACACTCGTGTCTGTGGCGACACTAATGGTGCGACATTCCAACGAAAATTCCTAGAAAAGTTTTCTAAAGAAAATTCTTTTGGAATTCGACCCGTGCTTAAAGCTGGCCGTACATGTAGATTTGTGGACGAGAATATTTGTACAAAAAGTCGTACGAAAATGCTTTGAACATTCGGTGAATGGAGGAATGTCGTTCGAAAATTGTCTTTTGCTTTTAACATTCGAGTTTAAAATGAATAGAATTTCTGAACGATCACCACATATACCGGTTGAAAATTCGTTTGATCGAGAAAGGTTTTCCTTTCTGCCCCTTCGAATTTTCCCGTCGCTGCTGTTGAAAACAAACCGATTTGACCCCCAGTAACGATTAGAAAATCAAACGAATATTCTTGAAACTAAAATTCTCGAGCGAAAATCTATATGTGTATGGCCGGAGGCTTAAGGCCGGGTTCACATTGATGCAGTGCGGAATTCACAGCATTTTCTGCGCAAATTCCGCACCGCATCAGAATCGCACCCCGTTCATGCGAACCACTGCGGGTGTGTATTGTAACATTCCGAAATCGGTTTACAAAATGCGGTGCGATGTGCAGAATCAGATCACATAGGTGTGAATATCCATGCGATCCGATTCTAGTGTGGACCCAAAAAAGGGTCCTGCACCTGTTTGGTGCGGTGCAATTAGAGCCATACAAAATGTATGGCTCCAATCGCACCGCACACAAATCGCGTGTATCGCATGCGATGTACCGCACCGCATTAGTGTGAACCTAGCCAAAGGGTTACTTGTGGGTGCATGCAGCTGCCAGGATTGATGACCAGGACTCTCCGGGAATGTTCAGAACCCTGCAGAGCCTCTGGCCCTCCAGCATTGGTGTTGTGGGTCTTGCTGACATGACCTGCCTCTGTGCGCCGCTAACTCCAACCACATGGGTATGGTGGAGTTCCTGTAGGTGGTCTGCTATGGCAAGAGCTGGACTACTGCAGGTCGGCCTGTAGTAGTCCAGCTCTGGCCATAGCAGACCACCTACAGGAGCTCCACCATACCCATGCGGTTGGAGTTAGTCCTACGGTAGTCCAGCTCTGGCCATAGCAGACCACCTACAGGAGCTCCACCATACCCATGCGGTTGGAGTTAGTCCTACAGTAGTCCAGCTCTGGCCATAGCAGACCACCTACAGGAACTCCACCATACCCATGCGGTTAGAGTTAGTCCTACAGTAGTCCAGCTCTGGCCATAGCAGACCACCTACAGGAAATCCACCATACCCATGCGGTTGGAGTTAGTCCTACAGTGGTCCAGCTCTTGCCATAGCAGACCACCTACAGGAACTCCACCATACCCATGCGGTTGGAGTTAGTCCTACGGTAGTCCACCTCTGGCCATAGCAGACCACCTACAGGAACTCCACCATACCCATGCGGTTGGAGTTAATCCTACGGTAGTCCACCTCTGACCATAGCAGACCACCTACAGGAACTCCACCATACCCATGCGGTTGGAGTTAATCCTACGGTAGTCCACCTCTGACCATAGCAAACCACCTACAGGAACTCCACCATACCCATGCGGTTGGAGTTAGTCCTACGGTAGTCCAGCTCTGGCCATAGCAGACCACCTACAGGAACTCCACCATACCCATGCAGTTGGAGTTAGTCCTACGGTAGTCCAGCTCTGGCCATAGCAGACCACCTACAGGAACTCCACCATACCCATGCGGTTGAAGTTAGTCCTACAGTAGTCCAGCTCTGGCCACAGCAGACCACCTACAGGAAGTCCACCATACCCATGTGGTTGGACTTAGTGGTGCACAGAGGCAGGTCTTGACGTCATGACGTCGTGACGCCGCAACGCATGTGATGTATTGCATTGCCATTCATTTTGAGTAGCACCCCAGCTGCAAGAAAACTGAACTGCAACGCACCATAATGCACAAGTGTGCGGTGGCTTCATTCCAAACAAATGAATTAGCGCAATGCACCTAATAATACGCATTCAACACTCGCTCATTGACGCACTGCTGTGAGCGGACCCTCGCCCTCGCTCACTCCTCCTCTCTCGGCTACATTCCTGGATCAGTTAATCCTCTATATAAATCATTTGTTCTGGTTTAGGCCGGGATCTCACAAAGATAATGAAGAGCGATAGCCGGTAGGAAGCTGGTCATCTATTAACCTGGAGCCGGGAATCCCCCGGGTCGGGGAGACGCTTTGAAGTCGGCGTTGTCTGTGAGAGCGTGTGCTGTGTGTACAGGCGGGACGCAGCACGACCTGGCCGCCTTTGATGGCAGATGATTCAGGAGTCTGCGCCGCGCTCTGTTTACAATGGCAGTAAACACAAGGTTACTTTTTCGGAACAATCCGCTTTACACAATCCAAACAATCCGTCTCTCATGGATGGACCCTTTCCGGGCAGGGATGTAATAAAGGCATTGTTCGCCTTTTTTGGCCCGCGCTGTAGTCAGAGGGGACTTCATAAAGGGGAAGTCACTCCGAATCACTTTATTGTCTCTTTGTGTTGTAGATATTAAAATGTCAGCCAAACCACTAAATGCACAATGGACTCCAATACACAGAAACTGGTTATATGCTGGAGGGGCGGTTTTCATGCCCCCCCTTGTTGTGCTATATGGCTACCTGTTTTTCAGCCAGTGTGCCATTTGGGTTCCCCTGGGGTGCCGCAAGCATGAGATGAATGGTGATAGGGGGGCTCTGTGGTGATTGGAGGCTCTCACATATATAGTGGAGTCTGAAGTAATGGGGGGACTTAGTGATTGAAGGCTTCTGATATATAGGGGGGAGTTTTGATGGGATGGAGACCTCTGACATAAAGAGAGGACTCTGATGTGAAGGGGGGGAGGGTCTGATGTGAAGAAGGGGTTTGATGTGATATGGGGACCTCTGATGTGATGGGGGGGTTAAAGTCACCCCTTCACATCAGAGGCCCCCAATCACATCAAAGTCCTCTAATCACACAACCTTTATCACAGAGCCCCCCAAGTCACACAGTCCCACCATCACAAAGCCCCCCAATGACACAGTCCCCTACTGTAGAGACCTCAAGTCACACAGCCCCTTATCACAGAGCCTCCCCAGTCACACAGTCTCCCTCCCATCACAGAGCCCCCCCCCCCCAGTCACACAGTCTCCCTCCCATCACAGAGCCCCCCAGTCACACAGTCCCCCTCCCATCACAGAGCCACCCTAAACACATAGTGCCCTCTTATCACAGAGCCCCCCAGTCACACAGTCTCCCTCCTATCACGGAGCCCCCCCCAGTCACACAGTCTCCCTCCCATCACAGAGCCCCCCAGTCACACAGTCTCCCTCCCATCACAGAGCCCCCCAGTCACACAGTCTCCCTCCCATCACAGAGCCCCCCAGTCACACAGTCTCCCTCCCATCACAGAGCCACCCCAATTACTTAGTGCCCTCTTATCACAAAGCCCCCCCCCAGTCACACAGCCCCCCAATCACACGGTGCCCTCTTATCACAAAGCCCCCTCAGTCACACAGTCCCTCTATCACAGAGCCCCCAAATCACACAGCCCCTTATCACAGAATCCCCCAGTCACACAGTCTCCCTCCCATCACAGATCCACCCCAATCACATAGTGCCCTCTTATCACAAAGCCCCCCAGTCACACAGCCCCCTTATCTCAGAGCCCCCCAGTCACACAGTCCCCCCACCACAGAGCCCCCCAATCACACAGTGCCCCTTTATCACAAAGCCCCCTCAGTCACACAGTCCCCCTATCACAGAGCCCCAAAATCACACAGTCTCCTTATCTCAGAGACCTCCAGTCACACAGTGCCTCCCTTATCACAGAGTCCCCTAATGCCCCCAATCACACAATCCCCCCATCGAAGAGACCTCTTGTCACACAACCCCCTTATTACAGAGACCCCTCAGTTACACAGTCCCCCCATCACAGAGCCCCCCAATCACACAGTCCGCCATCATAGAGCCCCCCAATCACACAGTCCCCCCATTGCAGAGACCTCCAGTCACACAGTCCCCCCATCACAGAACCCCCCAATCACACAAGGCCTCCTTATCACAGAGCCCCCCAATCATGGGAACACGGCGAGAGGAACGCGTGGAGCAAAGGTAAGTGATTTGAATTACTATAGTGGGAAGAATTACTATATGGGGGATGAATTACTATATGGGGGATGAATTACTATATGGGGGATGAATTACTATATGGGGGATGAATTGCTATATGGGGGATGAATTACTATATGGGGGATTAATTACTATGGGGGATGAATTACTATATGGGGGATGAATTACTATGGGGGATGAATTACTATATGGGGGATGAATTACTATATGGGGATGAATTACTATATGGGGGATGAATTACTATGGGGGATGAATTACTATATGGGGGATGAATTACTATATGGGGGATGAATTACTATGGGGGATGAATTACTATATGGGGGATGAATTACTATATGGAGGATGAATTACTATGGGGGATGAATTACTATATGGGGGATGAATTACTATATGGAGGATGAATTACTATATGGGGGATGAATTACTATATGGGGGATGAATTACTATGGGGGATGAATTACTATGGGGGATTAATTACTATGGGGGATGAATTACTATGGGGGATGAATTACTATATGGGGGATTAATTACTATGGGGGATGAATTACTATGGGGGATGAATTGCTATATGGGGGATTAATTACTATGGGGGATGAATTACTATGGGGGATGAATTACTATATGGGGATGAATTACTATATGGGGGATGAATTACTATGGGGGATGAATTACTATATGGGGGATGAATTACTATGGGGGATGAATTACTATAGGGGGGCTGAATTACTATGGGGGATGAATTACTATATGGGGGATGAATTACTATGGGGGATGAATTACTATATGGGGGATGAATTACTATGGGGGATGAATTACTGTATGGGGGATTAATTACTATGCTTACTATGGGGGAATATTACTATACTTACTATGGATGACACATACACACCATTCATCTACTCTTGGTCCGGCCCCCGGGTCCAATATATGAACCCATTGCGGCCCTCAAGTCAAAAAGTTTGCCCACCCCTGCCCTAGAGCAACCTTTCTCAAACCTTTTTACCCCAGAGGAACTCTTAACAGAAACTCATGGAACCCCTGGTAAGATTACTCCATTGGGGGTCATTGGGAAAATGTTCCTTACATTGGTGGTGTTAAGTGAGAAGAATTAAGTGGGAACAATGCCCGCTGGATCTGCCAATTGGCATTGGATCTGGAACTATGCAGGCACCATCAAACAAGAGGTCAGTTAGCTATGGCTCAGAGAACCCCTAGCCAACCCTGGAGGAACCCTAGTTGAGAATGGCTGAGTGTCAATGGCAGTTAAGGTGCTGGTGACTGTCCCGTCCACCCAATGGTAACTCATGATGCAGATCCAGGAAAAATGGCGCCCTGTGCTCACGGCACTCCTGGGAAACCCAGGAGGCACCCTGGTTGAGAAGCACTGTGTTATGCAGGCCATAGACGGGTCGAAAACCGGACGTTTTTTTTATTTAAAAAAAAAAATCGGTCGTTCGATTGCCTGATGTTACCGGCAACGGTAAAAAAAATCGGCCGATTTTCATCCCGTCTTTTAACCCCATAATTACTTCTGTCCCTTGCAGAGAGCTCCGCTATTATATTTGACATGAAAGTCTTGCGGTTGCAGCAATGTATCCATTTGTATCCATTTCAGATACAGATGGTTTTATTCGGATACAAATGGATACATTGCTGCAACCGCAAGACTTTTCATATAAAATATAATAGGGGACTGGAATTCTTCTTCTTTTTCTTCTTCTTTTTCTTCTTTTTCTTCTACTTCTTCTTTTCTCTTCTTCTTCTTTTTTTTTTTTTCTTCTTCTTTTCTCCATCTTTTTCTTCTTCTTTTTCTTCTCTTCTTCTCCTTCTTTTTCTTCTTATTTTTCTTCTTCTTTTTCTTTTTTACATTGTTGCAACTGCCAGACTTTTCATATAAAATATAATAGGGGACTGGAATTCTTCTTCTTTTTCTTCTTCTTCTTCTTTTCTTCTTTTTCTTCTCTTCTTCCTCTTTTCTTCCTCTTCTTTTTCTTCCTCTTTTTCTCCTTCTTCTTTTCTTCTTCTTTTTTTCCTCTTCTTTTTGTTCTTTTTTCTTCTTCTTCTTCTTCTTCTTTTTTTCTGCTTCTTTTTCTGCTTCTTTTTTTCTTCTTTTTCTTCTTCTTTTTTTTCTTCTTCTTTTTTTCCTACTTCATTTCTTCCTCTTCTTTTTCTACTTCTTCTTTTCTCTTCTTTTTTTCTTCTTTTTTTTTTCTTCTTGCAGGTCACGCAGATTTTTTATCGGTAGAACGATTTGCCCATCATCGTCAACATCGGCCACAAATTTTCCAACTTGACCGATTAAAAAAAACGTGCCAAAACCCTGAAAAACGGCCGACCAATTAACCCCACTAATGGTGTGCAAGTTGACCAATTTTTTTTTTTCGGCCGAAAAAAATCGCCCGATTTTCGACCCGTCTATGGCCTGCATAAAGGAATAAAAATCGCACGTAGTTTGAACTAGAAGGACCCGTGTCTTCTTTTCAACCCTACAAACTAAATAACTATGTAACATATTTGGGATAAATGAGCCAGTCCCAGATCATCGTAATTGAGCCGCTCGGGGGACCGTTGGCCAGAGGTCGCTGCACTGGAATGAAAGGTCTCACAATGAGTCAAATACACAGAATAGATTCCAGTGAATTGCCTTGAATATGACATTGTAAGCAGTCGGGCTCTTGTTCCAGAAAGTCATAAAATGAATGGAGTCATGTTATATTTCCTCCTGAGTTTGCAGGAATACAAAGTAATCATTCTGCGAGCCAAAGTGTCCCTTTGGCAGAGGCCTTGTAAAATCCCAGCAAATTCATGCTGCGGCGGCACCAAATTAACCGGATTTATTTGAACGATTTTAGAAGAGAAAAGCCTTTACGGCCGGAGCATTCTTCTGTACACGGAGCGCGCTGGCAGGGCTGACACCACCAGATTAGAGGAGACTCCCGCGAAGATCCCAGGACATGAACGAGGCGCGCCCATCCAAGGATTCCGCAATGGAGACTGACTGGAGGAGGAGCGGCGCTTGCTTCCCATTATATCCAATCAGATGCATGGGGTTAGCGACAGTCCTCTGTGCCCGGATGAAGATGGGAGCCAGAACATTGGGATTGTTTCGTTTATTCCTCCGATTGTACATATAAAGTCACCAAAAAATGGCCAAAATGTTAAATGACCACCATTCACAGCTGAGGAAGTAGTTAAATAACCTGTCTGTTGTAAGGATTGGTAAGATCTCTGTGCTGAGTTCCCGGGTCTGTACATCTGCTGTGCCCATTATGAGGGGTTCCCACCATTACTGTGCTGAGTTTCCGGGTCTGTACACCTGCTGTGCCCATTATGAGGGGTTCCCACCATCCCTGTGCTGAATTCCCGGGTCTGTACACCTGCTGTGCCCATTATGAGGGGTTCCCACCATCCCTGTGTTTGGTTCCCGGGTCTGTACACCCGCTGTGCCCATTATGAGGGGTTCCCACCATCCCTGTGCTGAATTCCCGGGTCTGTACACCCGCTGTGCCCATTATGAGGGATTCCCACCATCCCTGTGCTGAATTCCCGGGTCTGTACACCCGCTGTGCCCATTATGAGGGATTCCCACCATCCCTGTGCTGAGTTCCCGGGTCTGTACACCCGCTGTGCCCATTATGAGGAGTTACCACCATCCCTGTGCTGAGTTCCCGGGTCTGTACACCTGCTGTGCCCATTATGAGGGGTTTCCACCATCCCTGTGCTGAGATCCTGGATCTGTACACCCGCTGTGCCCATTATGAGGGGTTCCCACCATCCCTGTGCTGAGTTCCTGGGTCTGTACACCCGCTGTGCCCATTATGAGGGATTCCCACCATCCCTGTGTTGAGTTCCCAGGTCTGTGCACCTGCCAGGCACATTATGAGGGGTTCCCACCATCCCTGTGCTGAGTTCCTGGGTCTGCACACCTGCTGTGCCCATTATTAGGGGTTCCCACCACCCCTGTGCTGAGTTCCCAGGTCTGTACACCTGCCGTGCCCATTATGAGGGGTTCACACCATCCCTGTGCTGAGTTCCCGGGTCTGTACACATGCCGTGCCCGTTAAGAGGGGTTCCCACCATCCCTGTGCTGAGTTCCCAGGTCTGTACACCCGCCGTGCCCATTATGAGGGATTCCCACCATCCCTGTGCTGAGTTCCCGGGTCTGTACACATGCCATGCCCGTTAAGAGGGGTTCCCACCATCCCTGTGCTGAGTTCCCAGGTCTGCACACCTGCTGTGCCCATTATGAGGGGTTCCCATCATCCCTGTGTTGAGTTCCCGGGTCTGTGCACCTGCCGGGCCCATTATAAGGGGTTCCCACCATCCCTGTGCTGAGTTCCCAGGTCTGTACACCTGCCGTGCCCATTATGAGGGACTCTCACCAGCCCTGCAGGATTTATAGTTTATTTTATGGGGAATGTAACAGGAGTGGCTGGAACACACAGAGGAAGGTGGGGACGCCTACAACTCCTGGGTGGAAGTAAGGAATTATTTTTAACAGCAATTGTGAGCCAGCAAAAGGAACTGAATATGCCCATTGTTACCTACACTGCAGAACCCATTGATCAGGACATCTAGATCTTGGCATGATGCAACTCAATCCAGCACATTCATGGGCAACTCGCTCCATATCTGTCACTGGAAAAATACGATTTACTGGCAGGATGATTGTCAGGTAATGGAATTGTATTCTGAAAGATTTGCCTCGTGTATTCCTCATTATTCCATTTTAAAAATGCTTAAATTGACCCTTGCCGTAAATGGCAGGTCCACCTATTGGATCCAGGCCCTCCTCAAATGTACCTGGAAGGGAATAGTTCAATTTTATGTTTACCTTAGTTCTGTCTTCTGCATTGCAGGGCAAGACATCACCATCCTTCTGGGAGTGACATCACCATCCTTCTGGGCGTGACATCACCATCCTCCTAGGCGTGACATCACCATCCTCCTAGGCCTGACATCACCATCTCTTCTGGGCATGACATCACCATCCTCCTAGGCCTGACATCACCATCTCTTCTGGGCGTGACATCACCATCCTCCTAGGCATGAGATCACCATCCTCCTAGGCGTGACATCTCCATCCTTCTGGGCGTGACATCACCATCCTCCTAGGCGTGACATCACCATCCTCCTAGGCCTGACATCACCATCTCTTCTGGGCGTGACATCACCATCCTCCTAGGCCTGACATCACCATCTCTTCTGGGCGTGACATCACCATCCTCCTAGGCGTGAGATCACCATCCTCCTAGGCGTGACATCTCCATACTTCTGGGTGTGACATCATCATCCTTCTGGGCGTGACATCACCATCCTTCTGGGTGTGACATCACTATCCTCCTAGGCGTGACATCACTATCTTTCTGGGTATGACATCACTATCCTTCTGGGCGTGACATCACTATCCTTCTGGGCATGACATCACCATCCTTCTGGGTGTGACATCACCATCCTTCTGGGCGTGACATCACCATCCTTCTGGGAAGATTACTGGGTAATGGCAGAGCAGCCTAGATTTCCTGAGAAGACACTTCAGTCCATCGCATAAGCGTCTTCGCAGACGATTTGGGCTTTTCTGTATTGCCCAGTGTCACGATCGCGGCGTCAGACCCCAGCCTTTCTCACCAAACTCGTGACTAAAGGACTAGCCACTCTAAAACCGCGCTGTTACGTGCGTAACAATGCCACGCCCAGCTGCACCCTGCACAAAGATTTTCCAACTAATGAACCACAATCGATGTACCGCAGTCTGGGTGATTGTTACTGGGTCAGGTTAATTACGCAATTAAACCTTCACACTGCCACCACCACCTTTTTGTACAGAGAAAGAGGAAACTCGGCAATATCAGCAATAACGCTATGATGGTTGAATAATCGTCTGTATACCACTGTCACCGCAGGCAGGTTATACAGAGGGTTAAACACACACAGTAGCGTTCTTCAGAGACAGGGGTTCTTAGTTTGCATTAAAGAGCTTTAGAAACAGTTCAACACTTTCAGAAAGTAAGATTTATTACTAAAAGGTCAAAAGTGTGCAATAAAAATATTTACAGAAAAAGATGTAGCTAATATATACGTATATATAAATATACAGAGAACAATAACACAGCAAAGAGATAACAGAAAGAAATTTAGGGAGGTAAAGTACTTGCCAAACGTCCTGGTTTAAGCAGATCAAGTTTCCTGAGCCAAAAGGGTCCCTTATCTCCCAAAGTTAGTTCAGATGTTAAAAGGGAGAATCTTCAACTTAGCTCAATGCAGCTCAACTTAGCTTCAAGCATAACAGCCTTTTTCTAGGAACCCAGCAGGGTGTCTCCTTAAGCAGAGAACCAATTGCCTCATTTGGGGAGGGGTGTTGTAGGCGGGGAGCTCAGGCTATGACCAAATTCCTTGCAAATTATACTATGGACAATAACTTTTCCTAGATACATGTACCATTCTATCCACGGGTAGATTAATACGCAGAATCATCTGCTGAACGTCTAGATATGAAATATGAAATACCTGCTGGGATGGTTAAGGAGATATCATTTTCTGCTCTCCTGTTTGTGTCAGCTAGGGGGTGTAATATATCAGACGACTTGTATTAAAGTGACCGGTCTGAATATATGCCTGGTTTTTATGCAAGTCTTTTATATTCCAAGATATGTAATAAATAGGGGAAAGTGCATGTTGAATGTGATGTCTGGTTCACGGTGTATCTGGAATGTCTTTGAGCTCAGTGAAGGACTTGGTTTATGGTTTTACGATCCTTTTCCAAGCAGAGTCTAGCAGGCATATGGGGGCCAGGCTAATTGGGGTTTATAGCCATGAGCTCCTGGGCCTTGATGCCTTTTTGAACTCAGCATCCAAGGACCATGTGTCACTCAACAGAGAGGGAGGGGGGATGTGGAGGAGAGAGAGATACAAGATGGAGGATCCTTAGCAAAATGGAAGTTCGCATCCATCTCTGTGTGTACGATTGCTACACCCAGGATCTGGCCAGAAGGAGCATTTTACCACCCTTGCCTAGGCACTATGGGTGGAAAATGAGGATAACATCAGTATGAGGGTCCCCAGCCTAAATTTAGTGTTGTTGCTAGGCTGTTGTCAGCCTGAGTTCTGAATCGTTGTAGTTCTGCTTTACTTGGGTTTTCGCTAAACTTTGGGAAATATTTGCTCTTGCCTCAGAGGAGTGTTCCTCAACAGATAATGTAATAAAAAGCAATATTATTGAGGTATGAATACTTATGTTTCTCTGGCCAACCCCTAGGACAGCGGTTCTCAACCTGGGGGTCGCGACCCCTTTGGGGGTCGAACGACCATTTCCCAGGGGTCGCCTAAGACCATCGGAAAACACATATTTCCGATGGTCTTAGGAACCGAGACACCGCTGCAGTCTCCGGCGATGTGTGGGCGGGATGATACGCTGCTGTCACCCGGCCACACCTCCAAGATCGCTCAGCAGCTCCGCCTCCTCGCCGCTGATTGGCCACCGGAACTGTAGCTCAGGAGAGGCACACAGGCGGCCAATCACCGGCGAGGAGGTGGAGCTTGGAGAGGAGGAGCCAAGCGGCAGCGCGCGGACATCAAAGAAGACCGAGGGAGCGAGTGAAGAGGAGAGCGGCCAGAGAAGGAAGACAGCTGACAGGTAAGTGAGAGAGCGAGCCCAGGCTGGAGCAGGGGTCAGCAAGGTAAGTATCATTGGTGTCAGTGGGAGGAATAGTGCCCCATCATTTGTGTCACTAATACCAACGATGGGGCACTATTCCTCCCCCCACTGACACCAACGATGGGGCACTACTCCTCCCCCCACTGACACCAACGATGGGGCACTATTCCTCCCCCCACTGACACCAACGATGGGGCACTACTCCTCCCCCCACTGACACCAACGATGGGGCACTATTCCTCCCCCCACTGACACCAACGATGGGGCACTATTCCTCCCCCCACTGACACCAACGATGGGGCACTATTCCTCCCCCCACTGACACCAACGATGGGGCAGTATTCCTCCCCCCACTGACACCAACGATGGGGCAGTATTCCTCCCCCCACTGACACCAACGATGGGGCAGTATTCCTCCCCCCACTGACACCAACGATGGGGCAGTATTCCTCCCCCCACTGACACCAACGATGGGGCACTATTCTTCCCCCCACTGACACCAACGATGGGGCACTATTTCCCCCCCCCCTGACCCCAATGATGGGGCACTATTCTCCCCTCCACCACACTGACATCAATGATGGGGCACTATTCCTCCCACTGACACCAATGATGGGGCACTATTCCTCCCCCCACTGACACCAACGATGGGACACTATTTCCCCCCCCCCCCTGACCCCAATGATGGGGCACTATTCTCCCCTCCACCACACTGACACCAATGATGGGGCACTATTCCTCCCACTGACACCAATGTTGGGGCACTATTCCTCCCACTGACACCAATGATGTGGCACTATTCCTCCCACTGACACCAGTGATGGGGCACTACTCCCACTGACACCAGTGATGGGGCACTACTCCCACTGACACCAGTGATGGGGCACTACTCCCACTGACACCAGTGATGGGGCACTACTCCCCCCACTGACACCAGTGATGGGGCACTATTCCTCCCACTGACACCAATGATGGGGCACTACTCCCCCCACTGACACCAATGATGGGGCACTACTCCCCCCACTGACACCAATGATGGGGCACTACTCCCCCCACTGACACCAATGATGGGGCACTATTCCTCCCACTGACACCAGTGATGTGGCACTATTCCTCCCACTGACACCAGTGATGTGGCACTATTCCTCCCACTGACACCAGTGATGGGGCACTACTCCTCCCACTGACACCAACGATGGGGCACTACTCCTCCCACTGACACCAACGATGGGGCACTACTCCTCCCACTGACACCAACGATGGGGCACTACTCCTCCCACTGACACCAACGATGGGGCACTACTCCTCCCACTGACACCAACGATGGGGCACTATTCCTCCCACTGACACCAACGATGGGGCACTATTCCTCCCACTGACACCAACGATGGGGCACTATTCCTCCCACTGACACCAACGATGGGGCACTATTCCTCCCACTGACACCAACGATGGGGCACTATTCATCCCACTGACATCAGTGACGGGGCACTATTCCTCCCACTGATACCAACAATGGGGCACTATTCCTCCCACTGACATCAGTGATGGGGCACTACTCCTTCCACTGACACCAATGACATGACACTATTCCTCCCACTGCAAAATTACAGTTATGAAGTAGCAATGAAAATAATTTTATGGTTGGGGGTCACCACAGCATGAGGAACTGTATTAAGGGGTCGCGGCATTAGAAAGGTTGAGAACCACTGCCCTAGGAGGTCTATTGACTGTGGTGCATGCGGGGGAAGGATATAAATATTCAGGGCGACCTTCAAAAAAACATCTTTTGTCCTTGTCTCCTAGCCTGTTGCCAGGAGAGGATCCTACTGTATGTTGGAGGCCTCTGCCTCCCAGGGTTGTTGCCTGTGGAGGATGAAGTCAAGGGTGGGCCTGGAGGGCTTGCATTGCCTTGCTGAAGGATACACCTAGGCGGATTGGAGCTAAGGCCTGGTTGGAGCACCAGTGAAAGAACCTTTGCTGCTGAGTGCCCCGGAGAGCTGAGTTGAAGCTTTTATTGATGGTCAGGAAGGCTGGTGGCTCAACTGAAAAGTTATATGCTTCTTGAAGCTACTCTGAACAGTCTGAAGAGTACAGATTGCCAGTCTTGGCTTGAAGGTTGGATTCAAACACCTGGAGTCCTTTTTAGGGTTTTAAGTTTTTGGGTATCCTGTGCCCTAACCCTCTTTTCCTGTAGTTTATTAAATGTTTCAGTGATTGGTGCACAATGTCTTCTACCCAACAGTCAAAGATTACCATGAGGTTTGAGATGCTAGCCCACAAAGCCCTCTCCAATGGGTAAGATAGTGCTTCTTTTCCCCCTTACAGGTACAATTGTGAAGTGCTATCATCCAGCGATTTGTACAGGGGAAAGGGTGGGGGTGGTAAATAAATGGAGCTTGACATTTACTGTTTTAAATTGGAACTTTGGGGAGGGGGGATTGGTGATCAGGCAGGATTTATATTGCAGAAGAGCCATACTGGGGTTGGTTTCCATGCAGAGCTGCACCAGTTTTTGCACTCTCCAGGTTTAGTAAATAACCCCCACTATGTCTCTTTATTAAGATTTCTTACCTACCTGTCTGCAATGTACATTGATCTCAGTGCAGAATTTTGTCAATGTTGAGATGAATGACGTCTTGTACATGCGCCAGAGTGACGTCATCTCAGCCCAGCCGATGTAAATGGCTGAAGAATGGTACCCGGAAGAAAAGCGGCTGAAGATGTCAGCCAACCAGAAGGGAACTCTGGGACATTTCAGCACTGTGGTGAAGCTGACGTAATGCCCTCCAGGTTAGATAGATAAGTAAAAAACTCCTTTGACCCCATAATTATAGGGGGTCAATACATGCCCAATACAGTGAAGGAGATAAGTATTTGATCCCCTGCTGATTTTGAATGTTTGGCCACTCACAAAGAAATGATCAGTCTAACAATCGACTGTTCGGTGTATTGTAACACTGAGAGACAGAATAGCAACAAAAAATTCAACAGAAATGCATGTCTAACAAATGATGCACTGCAGTGACGACCATACCAGACCAGTACACTTACAATGGACCAGACAGTATGTGAGACACTGGAGACACCTAACAGCATCTGGCATGGGAGGCGGCTGGAAGGCAGACCAGAAGCCAGGCCCTACAAAGGAGACCACCTAAAGGTGCACAGTCGCTGCTCTGTCCATCCTCCACAGGAACCTGACCCTATGCTATGATGATCCCTAATCAGAAGAAGATATGCCCCTAATCTGCCCACATGCTGAAAAGCGTACCAAGGGACAGTGGTGCTTTTTATAAGCACTGTGCACCTCAAAGATGGCCACCAGGTCAAACAGGGTAGCCCGCTGACCAGTGAATTATGAAAAGGAAAAAAACATTGGCCGGCAAAGTTGGGACCCTTGAAGAAAGACAGTTTCCAGCAGACAAAAAGTTAAGTTGTATGATGTTAGTCTCTTACCAGACTCAGGATGTCCTCTTCTGGGTCTCTGGACATTTTCTCTGATTCAGTTTAAGGCCTCAGACAGAAATAGGAGTTGCTGTGATCTCGCTCTTTCACTCCTGCTAGGACAGTCCCTCTTTTCCTTCCTTGCAAGAAGTGGGAGTGCTCTGTAGCACAGTCTGATCTTACAGGCTTCCAAATCCCACCTCAGGGAGAAAATTTACGCCTCTAAGACAAGGTCCAGTGCGATAAGCAATCTCTCTGAGGTCTCACCCGATTGTGGTCAGCTATGGCAACGTTCTGTTCAGCCAGCAGTCTACTCTCTCTGTTCAGCCAACAATACAGTCTTTTTTTCCAAACCCATCTATTTCAAGACTGTCCTCTCTCTTCCTCTCAGCAGCCTGCAGACTCTTCGCCCCTTGCTTTGTTGCGGGCAGCTAATCACCGTCCTTCCAGGATCGACCCAGACCCAGCCAAGATGGCTGCCCTCTGCACTGAAGACACTCTGTAGCCGAGCTTTGTAAAGTGGTCTCCTTAAAGATGGCTGCTGCACTTCTGCATTAATGAATATTCAGTTTAACCCTGTCCACACTGCAGGACAACACAGACGCAACAAAGGAAGAAGTTCCACAACAGTTATCAGCTACAGTCCATCTCAGGGCTCCGGGGTGGGACCAGAGGTATGTGACTGACACAGGGAAACGCAGGCTTCAGATATGTTATAAACAATAAGACAATTTATTAAAGACTAACAATACAACATAAACGCAGTGCAATACTAAAACATAACAGTGCAAACGAACCAAACCAAACCAAACCACTCACAGATAACAATATATACAATGCAAGCGTCGTCAGGCAGGCCGGGTCAATAACAATCGGGCAGGTAGAGAATGGTCGGGGTCACAAGCCAGGGATGAAACAGGAGAAGTCAGCAGAGGTCCGGAATCAGGCAGGGTCAGCAACGAATCAGACAGAGACAGAGACAGGAACAGGAACAGGAACAGGTACAGGAATGCAGGAACAAGATACAGGGCCCAGGAAAAACAGACACACCAAGGCAAAGACTGCAGGTCTGGCCATCACTTAAATACACCTGCATAAGCAGTTTCAGGTGTTTGGCTGGCTGCAGGGTTGAGTCTCTGATTGCTGGGAGCACCCGCTGGCCAGCCCTGGTACTGCAGTCCACAAGGCAGGTGAGTCCCACCATTACTGGCCAGTCCATTCCTGACAGTCCAGGTTACAACTGTAAAGGCAGCCTGTCTGCATTACCAAAATAAACAGAGAAGCTTCAACTGGGCTGTAATTGTACATAATTGTATGTCATTTACACACTCTATAGCCACATTTTTGAACTCCTGACCATCACACTTACATGAGTATGTTGGACATCCCATTCCAAAACTATGTTTATTAATATGCAGTTCTGTGTTCTTATTTGTTGCCTTCAATTACTCTCTAACTGCGTTGCCTTAAAATATATTTATTACAAAGTTGGCCCTACACCCACGGACATTTTCCTGGATTTCTCTGTATCAGAAATGAGCCGGATTCATTGTTGGGGAAATGTATCCTGCAACTGGTTTTTGTCCGCTATCCAGGCCTAATGAACAGCATTGTGAAGCTGGAAGGCGCGATGGAGGTGAAAGGTCGCACAGCTGCCTGCGAATTGATTTTCTTGGCTGTGGTTACTAGTTGCTGTGCAAAATCAAACAGCCTAATCCCCAAGAGGTCCTGGACTACTACTGGTATAAAGCAGAGAGCCCCGGTGCATTGTGGGAGAGCGTTTACATCCCACTCTACACATTGGCCGGTTGCTATGTTGTGTAATTCCTGTGTAGACCAAAATTCACCATCACTGCTGTTTTCATGCTGCTAAGGATTGTTGTTCAGGAGAATATATACTTTATTTATTCATTTTATTTATAATATGTACCATCACTGCTGTTTCCATTTTTTTTTTAAATTTAATAATACAAAAAAGTCATATATATATATATACAGTTGTGTTCAAAATAATAGTAGTGTGCAGGGGCAGACTGACCATTTGGAAACTCGGGCACTGCCCGAGGGCCCGGGGTCAGTAGGGGGCCCCATGAGATGCCCCTGGTACCTTTTTCATAGGTTTTTTTGAGTTTGGGCAAGAACACAGGGGACCCATGATCCCCTATTGCCCGGGGGCCCCATGAGTTGTCAGTCCGCCCCTGGCAGTGTGTTAAAAAAGTGAATAAAGCTGAAAATCCTTCTAATAGCTTTTATTTCCATCCACACAAATGCATTGGGAACACGACACATTCTATTCCAAATCAAAACATGAAGAAAAACAGAACAAATTTGTGTTGTTCCTCTAAAAAAATTGAAGAAAAGTGAATATTAGACGGTTCAAAAAATATCAGTGTTTGTATTCTTCTTTACAAACTCAAACATTCACTATATAAACTGAGAAATGTTTGAAGATTTTGCTTTCCTTTGAATGACTTCATGAATATTTGGTTGTAGTCGCACTGTTTCTGAGAACTGCTGTACATCTGTGTTGCATGGAGTCACCCAACTTCTGGCCCCTGTGATCAGGTATTCCAGCCCAGGATGATTGGACCACATTCCACAGTTCTTCTCTATTTCTTGGTTTTGCCTCAGAAACGGCATTTTTGATGTCACCCCACAAGTTTTCTATTGGATTAAGATCCGGGGATTGGGCTGGCCACTCCATAACGTCCATCTTGTTTGTCTGGAACCAAGATGTTGCCCGTTTACTGGTGTGTTTGGGGTCGTTGTCTTGTTGGAACACCCATTTCAAAGGCATTTCCTCTTCAGCATAAGGCAGCATGACCTCTTCAAGTATTCTGATGGATTCAAACTGATCCATGATCCCTGGTATGCGATAAATAGGCCCAACACCGTGGAATGAGAAACATCCCCATATCATGATGCTTGCACCACCATGCTTCACTGTCTTCACAGTGTACTGTGGCTTGAATTCAGTGTTTGGGGGTCGTCTGACAAACTGTCTCCGGCCACTAGACCCAAAAAGAACGATCTTACTTTCATCAGTCCGCAAAATGTTGCGCCATTTCTCTTTAGGCCAGTCAATGTGCTCTTTGGCAAATTGTAACCTCTTCAGCACACGTCTTTTTCCCAACAGTGGGACTTTGCGGGGACTTCTTGCAGATAGCTTGGCTTCACATAGGGGTCTTCTAATTGTAACAGTCCTCACAGGGAACGTCACACCTTCTTTCATCTTCCTGGAGCTGATTGTTGGCTGAGTCCGCGCCATTTTGGCTATTCTTCTATCCATTCCAATGGTAGTTTTTCGCTTTCTTCCACGTCTTTCAGGTTTTGGTTGCCATTTTAAAGCATTTGCGATCATTTTAGCTGAGCAGCCGATCATTTTCTGCACTTCTTTATAAGTTTTCTCCTCTCCAATCAACTTTTTAATCAAGGTACGTTGTTCTTCTGAACAATGTCTGGAAGGACCCATTTTCCTCAGAATTTCAGAGAGAAATGCACTGTAACCAGCATGTCCAACATTTGCTGCCTTCCTTCCTTAAATAAGGGCAATAATTACCACCTGTTTTTCAAAGAATGAATGACCTCACTAATAGAACTCCACACGGCTATTATTTTGAACACGCCCCTTTCAATGAGTGATTCAATGACACAGAATCAGCAGCATGCATGTCATGACTGTCGGGTCTGTTGGATTTCTATTACTCTACTACACCTGCTAAGAAATTATTTGCCATGTAGAAATATCATTTCCACCAAAAACAGTGATTGATCCGGTTAGTGATGTCTGACTGCTATTATTTTGAACACAACTGTATATATACAGGGCTTAAAATTTCAAGTCCTGAGCTACTAGCCAGGCCTTAAGAGTTACTCGCCACCAACAAACACACACAGAGACATGGACATACACACACACGCACACACACACATACACACACAGAAACATGTACACACACGCACAGAGACACATGTACACACACACACATACAGACACATATATACACACACAGGCATGTACAGACACGCATACACACAGATACATGTACATACGAACAGACACATGTACATACATACACAGACACATGTACACACACACACACATACATGTACATACACGCAGACACATTTACATACACACAGACACATGTACATGCATACACAGACACACACAAACACACACACGTACACACACACACCCTATAAAAAGTTTCAGTACTTCGTTGTTCACTCACAGAGCCGGGTACTGCACTCTAGGGGGAAGCAGAGAGCACAGCACACACTCCTTCCTTTGCTTTCACCGCGCTCAGCTATTGAGCAGTCTAACGGCTCCCAGTGACAATGACAGATCCGGCCTGAGCTCCGAGCCTGCTCAGCAAGACGGCCCTGGGGGACACACTCGCCCCCACCATAATTTCCTTTCGTCATTGGCAAACAGGCGAGTGGAAATTTCAAGGCCTGTATATATATATATATATATATATATATATATATATACGTGTGTGTGTATATATATATACTGCTCAAAAAAATTAAAGGAAGACTTTTAAATCAGAGTATAGCGTCAAGACATTGAAACTCCTGGGATATTGATCTGGTCAGGTAAGTAGCAGAGGGGGTTGTTCATCAGTTTCAGCTGCTTTGGTGTTAATGAAATGAACAACAGGTGCACTAGATGGGCAACAAGGAGACGACCCCCAAAACAGGAATGGTTTTACAGTTGGAGGCCACTGACGTTTTTTCCCTACTCATCTTTTCTGACTGTTTTTCACTAGTTTTGCATTTGGCTAGGGTCAGTGTCACTACTGGTAGCATGAGGCCATACCTGGACCCTACAGAGGTTGCACAGGCAGTCCAACTCCTCCAGGATGTCACATCAATACGTGTCATTGCCAGAAGGTTTGCTGTGTCTCCCAGCACAAGAGCATGGAGGAGATTCCAGGGGACAGGCAGTTACTCTAGGAGAGCTGGACAGGGCCGTAGAAGGTCCTTAACCCATCAGCAGGACCGGTATCTGCTCCTTTGTGCAAGGAGGAACAGGATGAGCGCTGCCAGAGCCCTACAAAATGACCTCCAGCAGGCCACTGGTGTGAATGTCTCTGACCAAACAATCAGAAACAGACTTCATGAGGGTGGCCTGAGGGCCCGACGTCCTCTAGTGGGCCCTGTGCTCACTGCCCGGCACCATAGAGTTGGATTGGCATTTGCCATTGAACACCAGAATCGGCAGGTCCACCACTGGCCCCCTATGCTTTTCACAGATGAGAGCAGGTTCACCCTGAGCACATGTGACAGACGTGAAAGGGTCTGGAGAAGCCGTGGAGAACGTTCTGCTGCCTGTAACATGGTTCACCATGACCGCTTTGGTGGTGGGTCAGTGATGGTCTGGGGAGGCATCTCCATGGAGGGACGCACAGACCTCTACAGGCTAGACAATGGCACCCTGACTGCCATTAGGTATCGGGATGAAATCCTCTGGCATTAAAATACTACTAGCTTTGAATTTTGGAAAAACACTAAAAGGTTCTTAAAGGTACAGCTTTGTGAATTGAGTCTAATGTTACTCAGTGTAAAAGATACCTAACATATCAAGCTTTAAAACTGCACACACCTGTAGAATGGCGACAAACTACGGTACCTAAAAATCTCCATAGGCGATGCTTTAAAAGCCTTTGTAGGTTACTAGTTTAGAGTTACCACAAGTGTGGAGCGATCACAGTCTACATATGTGTATGATTTGCACGTGAACATGGGGGGATGGAGGCACTTGAATTTTTTAAATTTTATTTTATATTTTATTTTAAAACATTTTTTACACTGTCTCTTTAATTTTTTTATCCACTTTATTGCTATCACAAAGGATGAACAACATCCCCTGTGATAGCATGGGCAGTGGCAGGTACTCTTTACTGAGAGATTTGGGGTCTAACAGACCCCAGATCTCCCTCTGCCCTCAAAAGCATCTGATCAAGCCAAGACCAGTTTGAACAGATGCTTTACATGCCGGTAACAGCTTGTAACACCACTGACACCAATGATGGAGCACAAATGATGTAACACCCACTGACAGCAGCAGTGAGGCACTATTCCTTCCACTGCCACCAATGATGGGGCTCTATTCCTCCCACTGACACCAATGATGGGGCACTATACCTCCCACTGCCACCCATGATGGGGTGCTATTCCTCCCACTGACACCAATGATGGGGCGCTATTCCTCCCACTGACACCAATGATGGGGCACTATTCCTCCCACTGACACCAATGATGGGGCACTATTCCTCCCACTGACACCAATGATGGGACACTATTCCTCCCACTGACACCAGTGATGGGGCACTATTCCTCCCACTGACACCAGTGATGGGGCACTATTCCTCCCACTGACACCAATGATGGGGCACTATTCCTCCCACTGACACCAGTGATGGGGCACTATTCCTCCCACTGACACCAATGATGGGGCACTATTCCTCCCACTGACATCAATGATGGGGCACTATTCATCCCATTGATACCAATGATGGGGCACTATTCCTCCCACTGACACCAACAATGAGGCACTATTCCTCTCACTGACACCAATGATGGGGCACTATTCCTCCCACTGACATCAATGATGGGGCACTATTCCTCCCACTGACACCAATGATGGGGCACTATTCCTCCCACTGACACCAACGATGAGGCACTATTCCTCTCACTGACACCAATGATGGGGCACTATTCCTCCCACTGACACCAATGATGGGGCACTATTCCTCCCACTGATACCAATGATGAGGCACTATTCCTCCCACTGACACCAATGATGGGGCACTATTCCTCCCACTGACACCAACGATGAGGCACTATTCCTCTCACTGACACCAATGATGGGGCACTATTCCTCCCACTGACATCAATGATGGGGCACTATTCCTCCCACTGATACCAATGATGGGACACTATTCCTCCCACTGACACCAATGATGGGGCACTATTCCTCCCACTGACACCAACAATGGGGCACTATTACTCTCACTGACACCAACGATGAGGCACTATTCCTCTCACTGACACCAACAATGGGGCACTATTCCTCCCACTGCCACCCATGATGGGGTGCTATTCCTCCCACTGACACCAATGATGGGACACTATTCCTCCCACTGACACCAATGATGGGGCACTATTCCTCACACTGATACCAATGATGGGACACTATTCCTCACACTGACACCAACGATGAGGCACTATTCCTCTCACTGACACCAACGATGGGGCACTATTCCTCCCACTGCCACCCATGATGGGACACTATTCCTCCCACTGATACCAATGATTATTATTATTATACAGTATTTATGAAGCGCCAATAGTTCGCTCAGCGCTGTACATTACAGAGGGGGACAGAACATGTGACAGAACATTACCAATACAATGCAAAACATGAGGGGATCGAGGGCCCTGCTCTTTTGAGCTTACAATCTAGGAGGGAGGGGATGGTGGCACAGGAGGAGATAGCTGTGGGGGATGGAGTGGTAGGAAGAGTGGAGGAGGTCGGCAAGTTAGCAGGGGGTGGGGTAGGCTTCCCTGAAGAGATGGGTTTTCAGGGTGCGCCTAAAGGAGAGGAGAGTAGGTGATAATCTGATGGGTTGGGGCAGGGAGTTCCAGAGGATGGGTGACACCCTGGAGAAGTCCTGGAGGCGGGCATGGGAGGAGGAGACCAGGGAACTAGAGAGAAGGAGGTCTTGTGAGGAGCGGAGAGTGCGTTGGGTGGTACTTGGATATTAGGTCAGTGATGTAGTTCGGGGCAGTATGGTGGACAGCTTTGTACGTCAGCGTTAGGATTTTGAATTTGATCCGTTGTGCAATCGGAAGCCAGTGGAGGGATTGGCAGAGGGGGGTGGCGGAGACAGAGCGGTTGGAAAGGTGAATGAGTCTGGCAGCCGTGTTCAGGATGGACTGAAGAGGGGATAGCCAGCGGCGAGGCAGGCCAGTGAGGAGGGAGTTGCAGTAGTCGATGGGACACTATTCCTCCCACTGACAAAAATGATGGGGCCCTATTCCTCCCACTGACACCAATGATGTGGCACTATTCCTCCCACTGACACCAATGATGTGGCACTATTCCTCCCACTGACACCAATGATGGGGCACTATTCCTCCCATTAATACCAATGATGGGTCGCCTTCTATGGGGACTTTGCATTTTGAATACCTGCCACCTTGGATTTAAAACTGGGCCAGCACAGCGGCTAAATGGTTAGCACTTCTACCTGCCATTACTCAGGTCATTGGTTCAAATCCCAACCACAGCACCACCTGCCTGGAGTTTGCATGTTCTCCCTGTGCCTGCATGGGTTTGCTCCAGGTACTCTGGTTTCCTCCCACACTCCAAAGACATGCTGGGAGGTTAATTGGCTGTAGTATGTGTATGAATGATTGTGAATTAAGCCCCTCCACACACGATAAGAATATCAGATCACCAATTTTTTTCACCTGCTAGTCTCACATCGAAGGTGAAAAGGTTACTAAAGATACGAAAGAAAAGAATTTCGAAAGTGATGTCATGTACTGTATTGTATTTTTGGACGACTAATGTATTGATTAAACGAAAATCGTACGATCTGGAAAAAATTTTGCGCTTGTCCCTTCGGATATTGTCGCATGAATTGTTGTGATCGGCTCTCGAAAGCTGTGCGCTAAGGATCCGATTATTGGACGATCGATCCTACGATTTTCTTATAGTGTGTACGGGGCATTAGGGACCTTAGATTGTACGCCCCTTGAGGGTCAGGGACTGATGTGAATGTACAATATATATGTAAAGTGCTGTGCAGATTGACGGCGCTATATAAGTACCTGAAATAAATAAATGAATCTCTGACATGAGATGTTAAATCTCTGGGAACAGCTCTGCGGATGGATAACACTGATAATGTTTCAATGTGGCCGCACCCGGAATGAGTTTAGAATTACAGGCCAGTATCGCTCCGGGCAATGGCAGAAACATGCAGTGGCGTCCCTAGGCAGGTCCGTACCAGGTGACATCTACCTCACGGGGTGACACCGGACCTTCTCCATGAAAAGGTAAGTTGTAAAGCAAGCCCACGATCCCAAGCAGGATGGATCAGATCTGCGGTTATGCTCCCCAATCCACAGATCCGATCCATCTTGCGGGGATCGTCGGCTTGCTTTACAACTTACCTTTTTTTGGAGCGGGTCCGGTGTTGCCCCGTATAGGTTGCATGCTGACGATCCCCACAGGATTGATCAGATCTGCAGATTGGGGAGCATAATGGATTGGACTCTGATCCATTATGCTCAATCCGCAGATCCGATCCATCCTGCGGGGATCGTCAGCATGCAACCTATATGGGGTGACACCGGACCCGCTCCACGAAAAAGGTAAGTTGTAAAGCAAGCCAACGATCGGAGATCGACGGCATGCAACCTATATGGGGTGACACCGGACCCTCTCCATGAAAAGGTAAGTTGTAAAGTAAGCCGACGATCCCCGCAGGATGGATCGGATCTACGGATTGGGGAGCATATCCGCAGATCCGATCCATCCTGCTGGAATCATCGGCTTGCTTTACAACTTACCTTTTTGTGGAGCAGGTCTGGTGTCACCCCATGCGATAGGTGTCACCCGGTGCGGTGCGCAACCCCCGCACCTGCATAGTCCGATCCATTATGCTCAATCTGCAGATCCGATCCATTCTGCGGGCATCGTCGGAGGGGGTGTCACCAAGTATTACTGCACTGGGTGACACCAACCATAGAGACGCCCCTGGAAACATAGCACTCTCTTTGGGAACTTCAGACTGCCCAAGTGCTCCTTTTTTTTTGGGGGGGGGGGGGGATAGATTGTTTACAGCACACAGAAAGTTCCAATTAGTCACAGATAAACTCCAAACTTCGGTGCTGTGCAGAGAACATAGGAGCCATCTGTTGAAGACATCAGCGAGCACAACATAAGTCACGCTGCATGTATTCCCACTATCTGTCTCCAGCCTGAGTCACCAGCCTTCGTCCTCCCACCTAGCTCCGCCATGCTGCCTCTTACTCACTATTGGATAATGTGCCATGTAATCACGGCTTAATTACTAAAATATGCCTCCGTGTGATACTCCGGAGTGTGTACTATGCTCTGGCCGCTTGCCAGACACATAGAACGGCGGCACGATAACAATTCAAAAAATGTATTGATATCAAAAAGAATTCCGACAATGTTTCTGCAGTATTATAGTAGGACTTTTACTGCTTTGGTGGGGGGATTAGGTCTCCCTCTTGAGGGGGTCGGGGGTGTCAGTGGGCTGGTGTACCACCCTCAGCTCCTCTCTCTCCTTTAGGAAGGGGGGGTGATAGGGCGGGTGGGTTTTCTAACTGGGGGGGGGGGTGCATCGTGGGGATTGCAGGGTTTTGGTGGGCGGTTGGGATTAGCTGGTGGGGGTTTGTGGTTTTGGTTCGTGGGGGATTATTCCATCGAGGTAGTGTAGACCCTATGGCAGGGGTGGACTGACCATTCAGGCACTGCCTGAGGGCCCGGGGCCAGTAGGGGGCCCCATGAGATGCCCTCTGGTACCTTTCATAGGCTTTAGAGTAGACCCTATGGCAGGGGCGGACTGACCATTTGGGCTCTCGGGCACTGCCCGAGGGCCCGGGGTCAGTAGGGGTGCCCTTGGTACCTTTGCCATGAGATGCCCCTGGTAGCTTTCATAGGCTTTTTTTTAGGTGAGGTTTGAGTGTGGGCAAGGACACAGGGGCCCCATGATCCCCTATTGCCTGGGGGCCCAATGAGTTGTCAGTCTGCCCCTGTCCTATGAACATTTTTTTCCATCCATCTATTATTATTATACAGGATTTATATCATGCCAACAGTTTGCTCAGCGCTTTACAATATAACGGGAGACAATACAGCAACAATACAGTTCAATACAAGAGGGATAGGAGGGCCCTGATCCTGGGAGCTTACAATCTAAGAGCTATGTCCCACATGGAGGGTCCCCTTCCATTCTAGGGGTCCGTGATGTTGGGTATGTACGCTGTATCTCCGATGTTTTACATTGTGCTTGTTGTTGTTCAATAAACATTTTTGAGGTTAGCCTTTCTAGGTGTGCAGCCTATTTTCTTCTTTCTTTGTTTTATTGCTTTTACTTCTTCACACACATCATTGGTGGGAACATGCATTTCTGATCAGGGCTGCTGTTAGAAACCACGGGGCCCCATACAGCCAACCCCCTTACCAAAAAAAACCCCAGTTTGCTATGCTTCAGTTATGAATGAACACAGTGAGTGATCTGTACCGATCACTCGTTGTGTTCAAACGGGAAAGAAAGGGGCTGGTTAATGTGACGTATTTACTGGACCCTTCCCCAACTTTCCATCCTGAAGGATCCTATTGTGTGGTGAAAAGGAGAGGAGGGAACCCGACAGCACTGCAGGAGGGGGGGGGGGGGCACACAGAGGTGCCTGAGCAGCAAGGGGAAACATATGTTGCACAGGGAGGGTTATGGGTGCAGCCGGGGGGCAATTACTGGAACCGATCCCCTGTATGGCTCTCTGCAGCAGCTGAAAGCCGACAGGAGGGAAAGGAGAAGAAGCTGTTTTTCAGCTGCTGCAGAGAACCATACAGGGGATCAGTTTTAGTAATTCCTCCCCCCCCCCCTGCTATGCCAATCACCCTCCCTGCCCACGTCTGATTCACCCAGCTGCCTTGGCCCCGTACAGGAGGACTGGTGGTACCCCCTTAGCCGTGGCCCTGTTTCTGATACATCTGGCTACCAGTGGTATATTGTGCTGCCCTAGGGAAGACTAAAATCGGGCCCCACTCAGTCTTCATTTTTACTACCCATTCCTGTTTAAGATCCACCCTTCAGGACAGGACAGGAGGGGGCCAGTGTGACGGGGAGGGGGGGGGGGCAGCAGGACAGGTAAGGCAGTGGGACAGGTGGAGGACAGCTGGACAGGAGGGGGCGTGGGACAGGAGGGAGGCAGGAGGACAGGAAGGTGACAATGAGACAGGAGGAGGAGAATAACACTACAGTCCATTTAACCCCCGACACCTCCTGGCCCTTTAAGGGGTTTTAGATACCGGGAGGTGGGGTAGGGTTTCGGATCATGTAACTGCCATGATTGGCTGTCACAGCAGTCACATGATCAGAAAGCTGCGGATCACAAGTAGATCGACACCTTCCGGTTAGCCCCTGGTAACTGTGCCGGGAGCACACAGGGCACATGCTCTCGGCACAAGGTCTACTTACCTTTAGGTGTTAGCCCACCCGCCGAGAGGACGCATATACGCAGAGCATATAAGGAGTTAACATAGTTTCCTATTGAACACTTCCACATCTATGTGTTTTCCCTTTTTTCCCGCAGCAGGTTGCGTTTTTGGAGCAATACATTTCAATGCACCAAAGACGCAAGTGTTGTATTTCTGATGCATTCTGCACTTTTTTTGGCCAATAGGAAACTATTGAGTGTGACTTTGATGAAAAATTTTCTTCTTTTTTATTATTTTCCGTGGAGGTGCAAAAAACGAAAAACCCGTAAGTGAACAAAAAACGTGCAAATGCAAAACACTAACACAAAAAAGTGCACTTAGGGGTGTGCTTTAGTTCACTGAAGGGGTAGGACCTCTACCCTGGTCCCCCGGGGTGCGAGGCTCCTGACAGGGACTAAGGTTTTCACAGAATCCGTGGTGCCCACAAGCAGTTGGGGCCTGGGCTCAGTTCCTCCTGATTCAAATGGATCTACTTCGTCTGGCTAGGGAGGCTGGGGAGGCAGAGTCCATAGAGCAGTGCCCCCTGAGTGGTGCTCTTAGTAGAAACTGAGAAAGCCAAGAAAGGAACCTTCATTTTTGATTGTTACCTATCATGCAAGCAACTGAGAAAGTTACATAGTTAGTCTGGCTGAAAAAAAGACAAAAGTCCATCCAGTTCAACCATTAAAAAAAAAAGTTCTAATTCTATACCCACAGTTGATTCAGAGGAAGACAAAAAAAACCCAGCAAAGCATGATCCAATTTGCTCCTGCTGGGGAAAAATTCCTTCCTGATCCCCGGAGAGGCAATTGGATATTCCCTGGATCAACGTTACCTATAAATGTTAGTATCCAGTTATATTCTATGTATCCAAGAAACAATCCAGGACTTTTTTAAAGCAATCCACTGAGCTGGCCATAACCAACTTTTGAGGGAGTCTATTCCACATTTTCACAGCTCTCACTGTGAAGAAACCTTTCCGTGTTCATCACAAGCTCGATCCCGCCCTGTTTAAAGCAAGGGAGGTCCATGAGGAAGAATGTGACGTGATTTGGGTTCTTCTGTATATTTGGCAGGAGTTTAAGATCCAATTTCCAGTGTCTTCTGCAAATGGCCACCACTGAGGTAGGCTCTACCACTTTCCAATCCCACCATGTTTAATGCAAGGGAGGTCCTTGAGGAAGAATTGTTACGTGATTTGGGTTCTTCTGTAGATTTGGCAGGGGCTTAAGATCCAATTTCCAGTGTCTTCTGCAAATGGCCACCACTGAGATAGGCTCTACCACTTTCCAATCCCACCATGTTTAATGCAAGGGAGGTCCTTGAGGAAGAATGTGACATGTGATTTGGGTTCTCCAGTAGATTTGGCAGGGGCTTCAGATCCAATTTCCAGTGTCTTCTGCAAATGGCCACCACTGAGGTAGGATCTACCACTTTCCAATCCCACCATGTTTAATGCAAGGAAGGTCCTTGAGGAAGAATGTGACATGTGATTCGGGTTCTTCTGTATATTTGGCAGGGGCTTAAGATCCAATTTCCAGTGTCTTCTGCAAATGGCCACCACTGAGGTAGGCTCTACCACTTTCCAATCCCACCATGTTTAATGCAAGGAAGGTCCTTGAGGAAGAATGTGACATGTGATTTGGGTTCTTCTGTATATTTGGCAGGGGCTTAAGATCCAATTTCCAGTGTCTTCTGCAAATGGCCACCACTGAGATAGGCTCTACCACTTTCCAATCCCACCATGTTTAATGCAAGGGAGGTCCTTGAGGAAGAATGTGACATGTGATTTGGGTTCCCCAGTAGATTTGGCAGGGGCTTCAGATCCAATTTCCAGTGTCTTCTGCAAATGGCCACCACTGAGGTAGGATCTACCACTTTCCAATCCCACCATGTTTAATGCAAGGAAGGTCCTTGAGGAAGAATGTGACATGTGATTCGGGTTCTTCTGTATATTTGGCAGGGGCTTAAGATCCAATTTCCAGTGTCTTCTGCAAATGGCCACCACTGAGGTAGGCTCTACCACTTTCCAATCCCACCATGTTTAATGCAAGGAAGGTCCTTGAGGAAGAATGTGACATGTGATTTGGGTTCTTCTGTATATTTGGCAGGGGCTTAAGATCCAATTTCCAGTGTCTTCTGCAAATGGCCACCACTGAGATAGGCTCTACCACTTTCCAAGGATAGGCAACACCAACCCCTTCTGCTTACCTCTCCATTATGCCATTACTGCTGTCCTGGTCCATTAACAGGAGCCAAAGGAATCAGCAGCAGTCAGGATGCTCCATGAAGGTGTTCCTTCAGTACATCTTACAATTCAGTTCATACGGCTATATGGCAATTCAAAGCAAATGTTTTCATTATAGAACAGCAGTCCCACTTGGAGACATTCGGCGAGTACTCCTACGAATACCTTCATACTTAATTCCCTGTAATATCTGCAAGGATTCTCTGAGCATTTTACGACCACGAACCACATGTGATTTTTGCCCCACGGTATAATTGCGCTGGCTGTTTTATATTATTGGCGTGCTGGATACAGAGCCTTCCTCTCGTGAAGAGATTATGCTTTATCCCTAAAATTTTCAGAAATGTCCGGGGTACCTTTCTGTTCACTAAATCAAGCAAATCCTGAGCCGGTCAGATGCCAGCCGACCCAGCTTGTTGTGTTGTTGGCGTTGCCCGGAGACGGGAACTGTTTTTGCTTATTTTTCTCCCCTGGGCTGCTTTACAACATATGTGAACATACAACACTCTTCTTTTTTTTTTACGGCCTCCACATCTGGTTTGCATTCATGGACCCTCTCGTCAAGGTGCGCCGCGAGCTTGCAGGGCCTTTTCCAGGACCTTGCGCAGATTATGTTGTCAGAATTGTAACAGTTACTCTCTGTTAAGGACAGACGTAGCTGTCATCTGCTGTAGGTAAGGAAGGAAAACTGTGTCGCCCATGAAAGCCAAACTTTTGAGTCATGATTGTGTGTTATAGCTAGTGGTGGTCGCTGGTGGTTAACTGGACCTGTTCTGTAAGGTTGAAGAGCATTTCACTACTCCTCCAAGTGCCTTCCTCAGTTCTAATGAGTGTCATCAACCTACCATAGTATTTATAACCATGACAAGGGTAGAATATACGCCTTCCAACCAAGTCTGCTAGGCCAACCCTCCACCGTTCCAGCGATACAAACGTTTGAGTCATGATTGTGTGTTATAGCTAGTGGTGGTCGGTGGTCGGTGGTGGTTACATGGACCTGCTCTGTAAGGCTGAAGAGCATTTCACTACTCCTCTAAGTGCCTTCCTCAGTTCTAATGAGTGTCATCAACCTACCGTTGTATTTATAACCATGACAAGGGTAGAATATACGCCTTCCAACCAAGCCTGCTAGGCCAACCCTCCACCGTTCCAGCGATACAAACTTTTGAGTCATGATTGTGTGTTATAGCTAGTGGTGGTCGGTGGTGGTTACATGGACCTGCTCTGTTAGGCTGAAGAGCATTTTACTACTCCTCTAAGTGCCTTCCTCAGTTCTAATGAGTGTCATCAACCTACCGTTGTATTTATAACCATGACAAGGGTAGAATATACGTCTTCCAACTTAACCAAGCCTGCTAGGCCAACCCTCCACCATTCCAGCTATACAAAATACACAAAGCAAGTTTTTGGAGTCAAAATGGCCATAGCAGCCTTGTATTACCCAATACATTATTTCAACATAAATAACATAACATTCCAAATTATAAACAGAGGAAAAACGTGGTGGTCATTTGAGGGCCATAAACCCAACTTCACTTTTGTGGAAAACATTCCTTCAACTTAGGCCCCCAGCCGCAACCCACCGGCTCGGGGACAGTCCTACTTATCACCAGCCGCAACACGCTGGCTCGGGAATAATCCTACTTATCTACAGTGACCACCATTTTACCTATTCTGAGTTAACTCCTTGTTAAACGGAATGTACCGAGGTCCCAATACCACCGATGGGTCCCGAATCTGTCTCCATACAGAATTCTTTCCTCCTCCAAAGACCAACCACCGCCAAGGCCTCTGTGACAATCCAAACCAAAGCACGAAGGGGTGGGAAGCTTCTTCTTCTTCCAACTTCCCCCACTGGACTTCCTGAGGTCAGACACTCATTTTCTTCCCTGTGAGACCCTCCCCAACATCCCCCATCCAATAAGGTAAGCGATAATTCCAAAAACTTCCTACCCATCTTTTAACCCTCTGTTGGCCCTCTATTTCCCCTAGTCATGTCGTCCCTGCGCTTATTTTTTTTTCTTGCTCTGGGCCTTACTGGTAACTCGACCCATGTATGGCCTGCTTTAGTCTGGCTGAAAAAAGACAAAAGTTCATCCAGTTCGACCATAAAAAAAAAAAAAAAAAAAAAAAAAAAAAATATATATATATATATATATATATATATATATATATATATATATATATATATCATCCTACACCCACAGTTTTTTTTTTATTTAAATATTTTATAATTACTTTTCAAATTACCATTTTGGATATACAAAAGTTAATAAAACAGACAAAATAGATTACTCAAATATATCTGACATTATCAAAATATAATATTAATCTTGGTAACCTTTTACCCCTCCCCTCCAAACCCCACCTTGATTGTGCACTTTTCTCCTCATTCTAAAGATCCTGTTCCTAGAGTTATACTGATAATATATTGGGGTTTTTTTTGTCCCCTATGACTTCTTTTCTCTGTTTCATATATTTTAGGTAGAAACTTGACTTTTTAAATTGTTCCCACTTTTCCCACCTTGTACTGAAAATCTCCATTTTATCTTCCTCCATGTGGTAAAGTTTCTCCATTCTATACGTCTTTTCCACCCTTTCTATCCAATTCTATACCTTCAGCACCTGTTGTTCCCTCCAAAACTTGGAGTATCAACCCCTTTGCTGCATTCAGATAATATATTAATCCAGTTTTTTTTATATTATTTTACCAAAAACTCAGTACCATAAAGAAGACATGTCTCTGGATCCTTTGGGATATTGACCTCTGTTATTTCCTGTATTATACGTACTATACCCTCCCAGTAATCTATTGTATTTTATTGTATTGTATTGTATTGTATTGTATTTTGTGACACTCCCACCATATGTGAAACATTGTACCTCTATCTCCACATCCCTTCCAACATAAAGGTGAATTATCTCCACTTATTCTATGTGCTACATTTGGTGTAATATACCATTTTACCAAACACTTATAATTCATTTCAACTTCCTTCATGTTTACATTCCCGTGAATTAAAGTATACATTTTCTTTCGTTTTCCCTCATCCATTATTACTCCTAAATCCCTTTCCCATTTCTCTATAAAAGGTGACCTTATAGTCATGCTTAATCCTGTGAGAATTTTATATATTTTAGTAATCCCGTGCTTCCCATTTCCCCGTCTATCTAATCTTCCATTCCTCTTTTTTTCTTAGTGGCTTTGGGAGACTCCCTATAAAATGTTTTAGTTGACAATAGCCCCATTCATCCATCCTCGTAAATATTTCCCTTTTACTTTGCAGTTCGTTTAGTGGACATATTTCTTTTCCCGCCATTATATCTCTTAATTGTATATCTTTCTTCTTTATCCATTTCTCTGTGATACTCTCTTTACCTGGAGGGAAAAACTCGGTGGATCCTAAAGGCATCAACAGTGAGTTCAATTCCCACCCCATTTGTTTGTGTAAAACATCCCTTAACCACGTCCAATCCGGACACTTTCACACCCTTCCAGTCTGGACACTTTCACCCCCTTCCTGCCCCCAGGCCAATTTTCAGCTTTCAGCGCTATCACACTTTGAATGACAATTGCGCGGTCATGCAACACTGTACCCATATGAATTTTTTAGCATTTTTTTGAGACAGATAAAACTTTATTTATTCCTCCCACTGTTATCAACGATGGGGTGCTATTCCTCCCACTGATACCAATGATGGGACACAATTCCTCCCACTGATACCAATGATGGGACACAATTCCTCCCACTGATATCAACGATGGGACACAATTCCTCCCACTGATATCAACGATGGGACACAATTCCTGCCACTGATATCAACGATGGGACACAATTCCTGCCACTGATATCAACGATGGGGCACTATTCCTCCCACTGATATCAACGATGGGGCACTATTCCTCCCACTGATACCAATAATGGAGCACTATTCCTCCCACTGATACCAATAATGGAGCACTATTCCTCCCACTGATACCAATGATGGGGCACTATTCCTCCCACTGATACCAATGATGGGGCACTATTCCTCCCACTGATACCAATGATGGGGCACTATTCCTCCCACTGACACCAATGATGGGGCACTATTCCTCCCACTGATACCAATGATGGGACACTATTCCTCCCACTGACACCAATGATGGGGCACTATTCCTCCCACTGACACCAATGATGGGGCACTATTCCTCCCACTGACACCAATGATGGGGCACTATTCCTCCCACTGACACCAATAATGGGGCACTAATCTTCCCACTCACACCAATGATGGGGCACTATTCCTCCCACTTACACTAATGATGGGGAACAATTCCTCCCACTGACACCAATAATGGGGCACTATTCCTCCCACTGACACCAATGATGGGGAACAATTCCTCCCACTGACACCAATGATGGGGCACAATTCTTCCCACTGACATCAACAATGGGGTACTCTTCCTCTCACAGTTGCTGATAATGGGGCATCGTTCCTTCCACTGACACCAACGATGGGGCACTATTCCTTCCACTGACACCAATGATGGGGCACTATTCCTCCCACTGATACCAATGATGGGGCACTATTCATCCCACTGATACCAATGATGGGGCACTATTCCTCCCACTGACACCAATGATGGGGCACTATTCCTCCCACTGACACCAATAATGGGGCACTAATCTTCCCACTCACACCAATGATGGGGCACTGTTCCTCCCACTTACACTAATGATGGGGAACAATTCCTCCCACTGACACCAATAATGGGGCACTATTCCTCCCACTGACACCAATGATGGGGAACAATTCCTCCCACTGACACCAATGATGGGGCACAATTCTTCCCACTGACATCAACAATGGGGTACTCTTCCTCTCACAGTTGCTGATAATGGGGCATTGTTCCTTCCACTGACACCAACGATGGGGCACTATTCCTTCCACTGACACCAATGATGGGGCACAGGGGCGGACTGACAATTCATGGGGCCCCCGGGCAATAGGGGATCATGGGGCCCCTGTGTCCTTGCCCAAACTCAAAAAAGCCTATGAAATAGGTACCAGGGGCATCTCATGGGGCCCCCTACTGACCCCGGGCCCTCGGGCAGTGCCCGAGTTTCCAAATGGTCAGTCCGCCCCTGATGGGGCACTATTCCTCCCACTGACACCAATGATGGGGCACAATTCCTCCCGCTGACAACAACAATGGGTCACTGTTCCTCCCACTGACACCAATGATGGGGCACTATTCCTTGCACTGACACCAACGATAGGACAATATTCCTGTCACTAATACCCATTGTGGGGCACAATTCCTCCTCCCACCACTATGTCATTTTATTACTCCCACTGGTCACAGGGCCCCCTGTAAAGTCTGAAGGACAGTAAGCTGGACCTTTGTATAAAACATTTGGAGACCCCTGTCATAGAGGATGATAGATAATCCATTCATGCAGGTGCACATGTACTTGCGGAAAATAAAATTACCCCCCCCCCAACTTCAGTACTAGTGCATTTTCATCGCCCTTGCAGACCTTGTCTCAACTTCCAGGGGTGCTCAGATGGGAATTGTGCCTGAGGCCACCCTCCTCATCTCAGGCTCCTCATGCAGGTACATCTCTGATGCTTGTTATACAGTTGCAAGAAAAAGTATATGAACCCCTAGGGATTACGTGGATTTTTGCATGAATTGGGCATAAAATGTGCTCTGAATGTCATCTAAGTCACTACAATTGAAGAACACAGTCTGCTGAACATAATACTACACAAACATTAGATGTTGCCATGGTTTAATTGCACATAACATGTAAACATTCACAGTGCAGGGAGGAAAAAGTATGTGAGGCCCTAGCTTAATGACTTCTCCTAGAGCTAATTGGAGCCAGGAGTGAGCCAACCTTGACTCCAATCAGTGTGATGATATTGGATGTGTTGCTGACAGCTGTCCTGCCCTTAAAAAACACACACCTGTTTTGGGTTTACTGGTTTTAAGAAGCACTGCCTGATGTGAACCATGCCTCGCAGAAAAGAGCTCTCAGAAGACCTACGATCAAGAATTGTTGACTTGCATGAAGCTGGAAAGGGTTACAAAAGTATATCCAAAAGCCTTGATGTTCATGTGTCCACGGTAAGACAGACTGTCTACAAATGGAGAAAGTTTAGCACTGTTGCTACTCTCCCTAGGCGTGGTCGTCCTGTAAAAATGACTGCAAGAGCACAGCGCAGAATGCTGCATGAGGTAAAGAAGAATCCCAGCGTGTCAGCTAAAGACCTACAGAAATCTCTGGCAAATGCTAACATTTTTGTTGACACATCTACAATAAGGAAAACATTAAACAAGAATGGAGTACATGGGAGGACACCACGGAGGAAGCCATTGCTGTCCAAAAAGAATATTGCAGCACGTTTGAAGTTTGCAAAAGAGCACCTGGATGTTCCACAGCACTACTGGCAAAATATACTGTGGACAGATGAAACCAAGATTGAGTTGTTTGGGAAGAACACATAACACTATGTGTGGAGAAAAAAAGGCACAGCACACCAACATCAAAACCTCATCCCCACTGTGAAACATGGCGGAGGGAGCATCATGGTATGGGGCTGCTTTGCTGCCTCAGGGCCTGGACGGATTGTTGTCATTGATGAGAAAATGAATTCCAGAGTTTATCAAGACATTTTGCAGGAAAACGTACGACCATCTGTCCGCCAACTGAAGCTCCGCAGAGGATGGGTGATGCAACAGGACAATGACCCAAAGCATACAAGTAATTTAACAAAACAATGGCTGCAACATCACAGAATACGCCTTCTGGAGTGGCCCAGTCAGAGTCCTGACCTCAACCCGATTGAAATGCTGTGGCATGACCTTAAGAGAGCGATTCACACCAGACATCCCAAGAATATTGCTACACTGAAACAGTTTTGTGAAGAGGAGTGGTCCAAAATGACTCCAGATCGTTGTGCAGGTCTGATCTGCAACTACAGGAAACGCTTGGTTGAGGTTATTGCTGCCAAAGGAGGGTCAACCAGTTATTAAGTCCAAAGGTTCACATACTTTTTCCTCCCTGCACTGTGAATGTTTACATGTTATGTGCAATTAAACCATGGCAACATCTAATGTTTGTGTAGTATTATGTTCAGCAGACTGTGTTCTTCTATTGTTGTGACTTAGATGATGTTCAGAGCACATTTTATGCCCAATTCATGCAAAACTCCACGTAATCCCAAGGGGTTCACATACTTTTTCTTGCAACTGTATATGGATAGAACGTATCTGCAAAATAAATAAATGGTTAATAATAAAAATATTTGATACAAAATGTTACAACTGTCAACGTATGTCATTTATGTAAACATTGTAAATGATGGAATCATAAATATTCAAAGTAAATTCGTAACCTCGGAAACCACTAAACAACTTATTCCCTCCCTGGTTATCTCTCGCCTTGACTATTGTAACTCCCTCCTCATTGGCCGTCCTCATCGCAGGCTATCCCCCCTCCAGTCTACCATGAATGCTGCTGCCAGACTCATCCACTCAGTGTCCTCCAACACTCTCTGCCAATCCCTCCACTGACCTCCACTCAGTGTCCTCCAACACTCTCTGCCAATCCCTCCACTGGCCTCCACTCAGTGTCCTCCACCCCTCTCTGCCAATCCCTCCACTGGCTTCCACTCAGTGTCCTCCACCCCTCTCTGCCAATCCCTCCACTGACCTCCACTCATTGTCCTCCATCCCTCTCTGCCAATCCCTCCACTGGCCTCCACTCAGTGTCCTCCACCCCTCTCAGCCAATCCCTCCACTGACCTCCACTCAGTGTCCTCCATCCCTCTCAGCCAATCCCTCCACTGGCTTCCCATTGCCCAACACATAATTTTCTAAACTCTAACAATGACATATAAAGCCATTTATAACTCTGCCCCAAATTACATCACCGATCTTGTCTCTAAATATCACCCAAACTGTGCTCTCTGCTCCTCGCACGACCTCCTACTCTCTAGCTCCCTTGTCTCCTCCTTCCATGCTCATCTCCAGGACTTCTCCAGAGCTTCCCCCATCCTCTGGAACTCTCTACCCCAATTTATCAGAATATCGCCTACTCTGCTCACTTTTAGGCGATCTCTGAAAACCTCTCTCTTCAGGGAAGCCTATCCTGCCCTCAGCTAATAATGGAATCTTCTACTCTTCCAACCAGTCCATCCCCCACAGTTACTACCTTTTGTACCACTAGCCCCTCCCTCCTAGATTGTAAGCTCCCAGGATCAGGGCCCTCCTATCCCTCTTGTATTGAACTGTATTGTTGCTGTATTGTCTCCCATTATATTGTAAAGCGCTGAGCAAACTGTTGGCGCCATATAAATCCTGTATAATAATAATAATAATAATAATAAAGTAAGTAAAACTGTCATTAAATGATATAATTACCAAATGTAAATGATAAGGACTAACTGCTACATGCTAATAAGATGTAATTAAATGATTTCATGAACAGATTTTTAGATACTTTTTTATGTAATTATACATTTACAGTATAAGAATTATTATCAGATATGTTTATTATTAGCCCAGGTGACCTCTTTTTTTCCTGCACATAAATTGCTGTCTGCATTTCCACCGGGGGAGATTTCCCTTCGCTTCCTGTCCAGGTGACACCTCCTTATAAAATATTTTCAGTCCCAATGTTATATTAAAAAAAAAAAACCCTCCAGCGCAGCATTTTAAAACCCATTGATGATCATCACTTTTTCCCTTTCCACCAAAGCCGGCGCTGTGGTGAGGGATTAAAATGCATCGACCGGCACATAAAGAAGCAAATTAAAAATAGTGCAATAAAAGAATCAACTTTTTATAGTGTTTAATTTCATAAGTGAACAGCGCAGGGACTGGCAGCCAGCCACAGCGTTCGCCAAAAAAAGACCGATGTGTTTAAAAAGCAACGTGCGTGTTGGCGTTTTCTACCGGAGACGATGGGAACAAGTGTGCCAAGGATGCTTTCACACCGAGGAGTTTTTCAAGCATTTTTGCATTAAAAAAAGCGCAAGAAAAATGCTTTGCTGTGTATGTAAATGTATATCTATGTATATATTCTCACTGAGGCGTTTTGCTTGCGGTGCGGTGTAAAAACTCCTGCTTGCAGCATCTTCGCGGCATGTTTGGGGAGTTAAAAAAAAAAACAAAAACACCTCTTCCTATTGAAATCAATGTAAAACGCCTGAAAAATGC
Source organism: Staurois parvus (assembly GCF_062004578.1). NCBI lineage: Eukaryota > Metazoa > Chordata > Amphibia > Anura > Ranidae > Staurois > Staurois parvus. The sequence continues at coordinate 718,173 of NW_028318963.1, forward strand.
CTCAAAAACACCTCTGAGAAGTGATTTTGGCGCAGTTTGTAAATCACGTGTCCTTTAAAAATGCTCAGAAAGCGCGGTAAAAATGCCTATGTGTTTTTTCTGTGTTTTTGTGGCGGATCAGTGTGAAAGTAGCCTAAAGCTGAACTTCACTCTCCCAGTCATCACTGACTACAGGCGTACCTCGGTTTACGAACGCCTCGTTTAACGTCATTATCGGTTACGAATGAAAATCCATTGAAAATAACGCCTCGGTTTACGATTTTTTTTTCACAATACAAACGGATTAATTGGTTTTCCATAGATTTATACATTTTTTTTAATCATGTCCCTGTACAGTATTTATGCCTTTAAAGTGCACTTTATAAAGCGTTTTGAACAGATAAAACTTTTTTTTTTTACTGTTTTCTGACCTCCGGAACAGATTAATTGGTTTTCAATCCCTTTACAAATTTTTTTTAATCATGTCCCTGTATGCCTTTAAAAAGCACTTTATAAAGAGTTTTGAACAGATAAAATACTTTTTTTAACTTTTTTTCTGACCTCCGGAATGGATTAATTCGTTTTCAATGCATTTACAAATTAATTTTTAATCATGTCCCTGTACAGAATTTATGTCTTTAACCATTTGCCGTCCGCCCTATGGCCGAATGGCGGCCGGCAAATGTCATCAGCATTCCGGGTGGATGCCATATTGCGTACTCCCGCACATGCGCAGATCATGCTCCTGCAGATCCACGCAGCGGCGCGATCTGTCACCGGCCAATGACAGATCTGAGTACCGGCCCCCATTGCCGGTACCATGTGACCTGCTGTGACCAATCACAGCAGGTCACATGACAGTTGTATACAATGAATGGCTTCATTCATGCCATCCATTTTATACTAGTGTCTAGCTGTGAATGGTCACAGCGATCACATGCACATGTCATGTGATTAGCTGTGGCCAAATCACAGCTAAGCACAAAAAAAAAAAAAAAAAAACCCTGAATGAATCGATTTCATTCAGGTAAATGCTTGCTTATAGCAAAGTAATTCTTTGCTATAAGCAAATTGTGTAAAAAAAAAAAATATTGATCACTTCCCCGAAGTAGTACAATGTTACTATGGTAATATTGTACTACTTTGGTCATAGTGAAATATGAAAAAAAATAAAAAAAATAATAATAAAAAAATATATATATATATTTTTTTTATTTTTTTTCATACTGTCACCAGTCAGTGTCCCTGATCACCGCCATGCCAGTTATATGAAAAATTATGACAAAAAAAATACAACTTCAAAAAACTCGCCATGCCTGTTATGAAGTACGTCAGACTGTCTACTCTGCAAAAAGGGGTCATTTGGGGGATATCTGTACTGTCCTGACATTTGGGGGATATCTGTACTGTCCTGACATTTGGGGGGATATCTGTACTGTTCTGACATTTGGGGGATATCTGTACCGTCCTGACATTTGGGGGATATCTGTACTGTCCTGACATTTGGGGGATATTTGTACTGTCCTGACATTTGGGGGATATTTGTACTGTCCTGACATTTGGGGGGATATCTGTACTGTTCTGACATTTGGGGGATATCTGTACTGTTCTGACATTTGGGGGATATCTGTACTGTCCTGACATTTGGGGGATATCTGTACTGTTCTGACATTCTTGGACCTCAAGAAATTAGATTGGCTGTCAGTACTTCAGGATTGATCAATATTCAGATCTATACCATAGTTTGTGAACTCTATAACTTTCCTACAAACTAAAAAATACATCCTAATTTGGGTTATTTTCACCAAAGACATGTAGCAGAATACATCTCGGCCTAAATTTATGAAGAACAATTATTTATTTGCAAACTTTTATAACAGAAACAAAGAAAAATGTGTGTTTTTTTCAAACTTTTTGATCTTTTTTTGGTTAATTTAGCAAAAAATAAAAACCCCAGCGGTGATAAATACCACCAAAAGAAAGCTCTAGTTGTGTGAAGAAAATGATAAAACTTTAGTTTGAGTACAATGTTGTATGACCGCGCAATTGTCATTCAAAATGTGAGAGCGCTGAAACCTGAAAACTGGCCTGGGCAGGAAAGTGTAAAATTGCCCGGTATTGAATTGGTTAAAGTGCGCTTTATAAAGAGTTTTGAACAGATAAGACTTTTTTTTTTACTTTTTTCTGACTTCCGGAACGGATTAATTGGTTTTCATTGCATTCCAATGGGAAACCGCTTTTCGGTTTATGAATTTTTCGCAGTACAAAAAGTCAAGCAGAACGAATTAAATTCGTAAACCGAGGTACGCCTGTATTTTTAATCCTTATGCTGCTAGCATTAGTAAATAGATAGAAAAGTCTATCTCATTTACTTGTTTAGAATTTGTTTTATACATTTCTTCAGATACTTCTTGGTTTCTGACCTAGGCAAAAATACATACAGTACATGTCATACATTCCAGTTGTCTTCAGAAGTGAAGAAGGGGTTTTCTCAGCTAAGCACACCCTCCTGCCTGCATATCTGAGCTAAGGGCAGATGGATTCCAGGAAGTAAATGAAACATGAATAGGGGCGGGGTAGAATTATACAAAAAAAAAAAACTACTTGTCCAAGGGACTAAATTGGGGTCCTGGTCTACTTGTCCCTCATGACAATCTACTTGTCCCGATGAAAAAAAAATGTTTTTTTAACCAAATCCGTATTTAAATCTGAGATGCTTTTAGGAATGTCTGGGTTTTTTAAAACCGAAAGGAGCTTTCCCACATGGAAGAATAATATATTTGAAATATATTTTAAAAATATTCTTCCCAAATATATTGCCATACATTTGAAATACTACAATTTTGACCATATTCAATATATTTCAATAAATATACATATTAAAAAAAAAATCTAAAGAATATACTGTAAAAATATATATTTTTCTAAATGTATTTTTTTTTAAATATATCCTTCAGATTTTTTTTAACATATAAAAAAGTAATTTTAACATATATTTTTACATATATTTGTAAATGCATTCCACAAATGTAGATTTATATTTTTAAACATACAGTATATTTGAAATGTATTTTTAAAAATATTTTTTTATATATTTTGTAATAAGAATGCACTTCAACATGCAGTATTATATATACACTGTATATATATATATATATATATATATATATTTATTGAAATATATTGAATATGGCCAAAATTGTATTATTTCAAATATATGGTATAGTATATGGTAAAAATATTTTTAAAATATATTTGAAATATATTTTTCTTTCATATGGGTTGTGGCGACTTAAGCGTTTAATATTTTTAACATTGCGCTGTTTATCTCCTCCTCCCCTCCCTACCTGTCTCCAGCACCGCACCCGGGGACTAGCAGAGAGGGGAGAGACCTTGCAGTGTGATGAGCACTGATTGGGTGCTTGTCAGGAAAGGAGAGTGTCGGGCTCTCTTAATATTAGGGCACAAAAAATGCAATAAAATTACCCAAAATTGTTTTTGTAAAATATAAAAGACGAGGTGGCACCGAGTAAATAGATACCCAACATGTCAAATCATAAATTTGCACGAACCCGTGAAATGGCGACAAACTGCAGTACCCTATATTTTCTATAGGCAACTATTTAAAAGCCCCTAGAGGTCATCAGTGTAGCTTTACAGAGGAGGTCTGCTGCTAAAAATACTGCTCTCATTCCGGCGTGCGCGACCATATGTACCATGTGCATCACAATCGCATTTTCATGCGTAAGTGCCCCGCCACGTGGTTTGTATGTATATATGTGGAGATGGGTGGAGGCCTCAAAATGGATGGTTATCACTCAGCCTGTCATTTTTGGCCACTTTTGAGATGTTTATGATACTCTTTGGACTTTTTTGGCACTTTCAGTAGATGAAGTGGAAGATACAATGTATAGGGTTATGAATAATTATTCTGCTTCAACCAATCATTGAGGGGTTTATGCAGGGCTGCTGTTAGAAACCAGAGGGCTGCTTACAGCCAACCTGACAGGGTCCCCCAAAACACAGGGCCCCTTGCAGCCAACAGGACAGGGCCCCCCAAACCACAGGGCCCCAGACAGCCAACCTAACAAGGCTCCCCCATCCCCACAAAAAAAAAAGTTTACTATGTTTAGTTTACTATGCTTCAGTTATGAATTAACACAATGAGTGTTCGGTATTGATCACCTATTGTGTTCATTCAGGAATGAAAGGGGCTGGTACATTACTGGAACCGATCCCCTTTATGTTTCTCTCTGCAGCAGCTGAAAGCCAGCCAGGGGAGAGGAGAAGAACCTGGCTTTCGGCTGCTGCAGGGAGAGCCATTCAGGGGATTGGTGCCAGTAATTGCCCTGTTCACCCTTCCTGCCCACATTCAATTAACCAAGCTCCCTGGGCCCCCTCTGCAGGCCTGGGACCCGTACAGGAGGACTGGTGGTACCCTCTTATCCACGACCCATGGTTTATGCTAATGAAGTGGGGTGGAGAAGAAGATAAACATTCGGAAAGACCTTCTGTCTGGAAACTGGTCCTTCCCTCCCAGGCTTCAGGGAGGAGAGAATGTAGCTGCATAGGATTCCTTGCCTCTTAGGTCCCCCTTTCTGGAGGTGCCAGAACCAAGAAAGGGTGTTGTTCTCCAAGCTACCCTTCTAGACCAAGTGTGTCCTAAGCTTGCCCTGTGGCAGAGGCCCTAAAAAATTAGAACGCAACTGCCATCTGGGCCTCCAGAATCTACCCGATTTCTTTCTGAGACCCAAGGACCCCTAACCTGGCCTGTGGTAGAGGCCAAAGAAACTAGGAGGTAGCTGCTGTGTGGGTATATATAATCCACCTGGTCTGTGACAGAGGCCTGAGGAGCCCTAACCTGGCCTGTGGCAGAAGCTTAAGAAACTAGGAGGTAGCTGCTGTGTGGGTCTACAGAATCCATCTGGCATTTGGCAGAGGTCAGAGGAGCCCTAACCTGGCCTGTGGCAGAAGCTGAAGAAACTAGAAAGTAGCTCCCGTTCTTACAGAATCCACTTGGTCTGTGGAAAAGGCCTGAAAAGCCCTAACCTGATTTGTGGCGGAGACCGAAGAAACTATACAGTAGGTTAGCTGTGCTCTGGGACTACAGAATCTACCTGGCCTATGGCAGAGCCCTGAAGAGCCCTAACCTGGCCTGTAGAGGCAAAATAAACTAGAAGGTAGCTGCTGCTTGGGCATGCAGAATCTACACTAGACTGGAGCAGGGGCGGACTGACCATTTGGAAACTCGGGAACTGCCCGAGGGCCCGGGGTCAGTAGGGGGCCCCATGAGATGCCCCTGGTACCTTTTTCATAGGCTTTTTTGAGTTTGGTCAAGGACACAGGGGCCCCATGATCCCCTATTGCCCGGGGGCCCCATGAGTTGTCAGTCCGCCCCTGGTCTGGAGATACTGGAGATAGTAGCTCATCTGAGCCTAAAGAGTTCTATTGTGCAGATTAATTTTTGGTGCTCTTTTTGGATATCCTCTACATCTAACCCTTTCTCCCTAACACAACTGAATCAATAAAACTGCAAAAGAAATGACTGAAGGATCCCAAGTCCCTTGTTGGCCTACCTCTACTATTTTGTAGTCCTCCCACCTTGTTGGCCTACCTCCACTACCTTATTGACCTCCCTCTTTGTTGGCCTACCTCTACCTCTACTATCTTGTTGTCCTCCCACCTTGTTGGCCTACCTCTACCTCTACTATCTTATTGATCTCACTCCTTGTTGGGTTACCTCAACCCCTACTACCTTGTTGGCTAATCCCTACTATCTTGTTGACCTCCTTCCTTGTTGGCCTATCTCTTCCTCTACTACCTTGTTGGACAACCTCTACTACCTTGCTGACCTCCCTCCTTGTTGGCCTACCTCTACTATCTTGTAGCCCTCCCACCTTGTTGGCCTACCTCCACTACCTTATTGACCTCCCTCCTTGTTGGCCTACCTCTACCTCTACTATCTTGATGTCCTCCCACCTTGTTGGCCTACCTCTACTATCTTATTGATTTCACTCCTTGTTGGCTAACCTCAACCCCTACTACCTTGTTGGCTAATCTCTACCTATACTATCTTGTTGACCTCCTTCCTTGTTGGCCTACCTCTTCCTCTACTACCTTGTTGGACAACCTCTACCTCTACTACCTTGCTGACTCCCTCCTTGTTGGCCTACCTCTACCTCTACTACCTTGCTGACTCCCTCCTTGTTGGCCTACCTCTAACTCTACTACCTTGGTGACCTTCCTCCTTGTTGGCCTATCTCTAACTCCAACTATCCTTCAGCCTGTTCACTTTCAGACGATCCTTGGAAACTCATCTGTCTAGGAAAGCCTATCCCACCTTTACCTAATAATTGGAATTTTATTTTCTCAACTCATCCCCACACAGTTACTACCTTTTATAACAATTGCCTCTCCCTTTAGATTATAAGCTGTCATGAGCAGGGCCCTCTGAACCATCCTGTGATGAATTGTATTTTACTTGTAATGTCTCCCTTAATTTTGTAAAGAGTCTTACAAACTGTTGGCGCTCTATAAATCTTGTATGACAATAATAAAAATAACGAAAAGTTGACAGAATTTTTAAAAAAGGAATTTGGCAGAAGAGTGGCGTTTCTGGGTTATGCCTTTTGATGTGCGGGAAGAGGCAGGAACCCTTGAGCTATAGCACCTGCAGCTGGCAGCGAGGCCAAAAGTACACCTTAAGTGGTACCATTTGCAGTTACAGGGTCAGTATGACTGCCAGGAAATTAGCATTTTTTTTAGAAAGATGTCCCTCATGACAGTTTTCCTTTATTCTGTGCTTTTTTTATGGACTGTCTTTAGATTTGTGAGCAGTAAGCAGCCGTGCCTGGCAGCCTGAGGTGAAGCAGGGACTCCTGAGCGAACAGTCTCTGCACATTTTCAGGGCATCTGCTGACAGGCTGGCTGTACGGTAACTGGCTCAGCTGAAACACAATCTGCCTTTGGTCTCTGACATGGAAAGCGGCAGGTTTATGCTGCAGATGTAGAATTAATGAAGGGGATCATACACCAGATCTGCAGACTGGAGACTTTCCAGGTCAAATCTCCAGCACCCCGCCCACCGCTGCCTCTGGGGCACGAGAAAACCCAATCAGGGCTGACCTGAAAGACTTTTTGTTTTTTTGCATCCCAACCAGATCTGAATAGTCTGGTATAGGTCTTGGGGGAACCTCATTTCTTTTTTTGCATCGGTCTCTCTTTAAAATCCTGACCAGATCTGAAGGGTTTGGTAAAGAATTTGGAGGACCTCACTTTCTTTTTTTGTTTTTGTTGCATGGGTCTCCCTTAAACTCTCAACCAGATCTGAAGGGTCTGGTAAATAATTTGGGAGGGCCTCATGACCTTTTCTAAATTTTTTGGTTATGGGTCGCCTATAAAATCCTGACCAGATCTAAAGGGTCTGGTATAGAATTTGGGGGGTGCTCACACCCTTTTTTTGCATTGGTCTACCTTTAAAATCCTGCCAAGATCTGGAGGGTCTGGTATAGAATGTTTGAGGACCTCACGCCCTTTTTTAAATTTTTTTTTGCATGGGTATAGAATTCGGGGGGTACTCACACCCTTTTTTTGCATGGGTCTCCCTTAAACTCTTGCCAAGATCTGAAGGGTCTAGTATAGAATTTGGGGGCCCTCACACCCTTTGTTGCATTGGTCTTCCTTGAAAACCCTGACCAGACCAGGAGGGTCTGGTATAGAATGTTTGAGGACCTCATGCCCTTTTTTAAATTTTTTTTTGCATGGGTATAGAATTTGGGCGGTACTCACACCCTTTTTTTGCATAGGTCTCCCTTAAATTCCTGCCAAGATCTGAAGGGTCTAGTATAGAATTTGGGGGTCCTCACACCCTTTGTGGCATTGTTCTTCCTTGAAAACCCTGACCAGATCAGGAGGGTCTGATATAGAATTTTTCAGGACCTCATGCCCTTTTTTAAATTTTTTTTTTCATGGGTCTCTCTTAAAATCCTGACCAGATCTGAAGAGACTGGTATAAAATTTTGGGGGACCTCACCCTTTTTTTGTTTTTGTTGCATGGGTCTCCCTTAAACTCTCGATCAGATTTGAAGCGTCTGGTAAAGAATTTGGAGGGGGCCTCATGTCCTTTTCTATGTTTTTTCCTATGGGTCTGGTATAAAATCCTGCCAAGATCTGGAGGGTCTGGTATAGAATGTTTGAGGACCTCATGCCCTTTTTTTAATTTTTTTTTGCATGGGTATAGAATTTGGGGGGTACTCACACGCTTTTTTTTTCATGGGTCTCCTTTAAATTCCTGCCAAGATCTGAAGGGTCTAGTATAGAATTTGGGGGTCCTCACACCCTTTGTTGCATTGTTCTTCCTTGAAAACCCTGACCAGATCAGGAGGGTCTGGTATAGAATTTTTGAGGACCTCATGCCCTTTTTAAAATTTTTTTTTTCATCGGTCTCTTTTAAAATCCTGACCAGATCTGAAGAGTCTGGTATAAAATTTTGGGGAACCTCAAACTTTTTTTTGTTTTTGTTGCATGGATCTCCCTTAAACTCTCCACCAGATTTGAAGGGTCTGGTAAAGAATTTGGAGGGGGCCTCATGCCCTTTTCTATGTTTTTTCCTATGGGTTTGGTATAAAATCCTGCCAAGATCTGGAGGGTCTGGTATAGAATGTTTGAGGACCTCATGCTCTTTTTTAAATTTTTTTTTGCATGGGTATAGAATTTGGGGGGTACTCACACCCTTTTTTTTGCATGGGTCTCCCTTAAATTCCTGCCAAGATCTGAAGGGTCTAGTATATAATTTGGGGGCCCTCACACCCTTTGTTGCATTGGTCTTCCTTGAAAACCCTGACCAGACCAGGAGGGTCTGGTATAGAATTTAGGGGGACCTCATGCCCTTTTTTTACTTTTTTTTTTTGCATGGGTCTCCCTTAAAATCCTGACCAGATCTGAAGAATCTCGTATAAAATTTTGGGGAACCTCACACCCTCTTTTAGTTTTTGTTGCATGGGTCTCCCTTAAACTCTCGACCAGATTTGAAGAGTCTGGTAAAGAATTTGGAGGGGGCCTCATGTCCTTTTCTGTTTTTTCCTATAGGTCTGGTATAGAATTTGGGTTTTTTTTTTTGCATGGGTCTCCCTTAAATTCCTGTCAAGATCTGAAGAGTTCTTCAGAATTTCTAGTGGTATAGAATTTGGGGGCCCTCACACCCTTTGTTGCATTGGTCTTCCTGGAAACCCCTGACCAGACCGGGAGGGTCTGGTATAGAATTTGGAGAGACCTCACACCTCTCTTTTTTTTTTTTTTGCATGGACCCTCCTTTCAAATCCCAACCAGACCTCAAGGGTCTGGTAGAGAACTAGGGGGGAGCTCACACCCCCTTTTTTTTTGCATAGGTCTCCCCTAAAATCCTGACCAGATCTGAAGAGTCTGATATAGAATTTGGGGGTACCTCAAGCCCTTTTTTTTGCGTTGGTCTTCCTTTAAAATCCCAACCAGATCAGAAGGGTCTGGTATAGAATTTGGGGGGGACCTCACGCCCTTATTTTGTTTTACTATCCCTGGCTCTTTTGTTTACTTAGCTGGGGATTCCTGGCTATGTAAATGAATGATGCTGCTGAAGTCACTGGTTGGTAAGTACTTGGCGGTGCCTGCACCCGTGGTGTCCTACCAACCAATGACAGTAGGAATCTGTAATAGTAATACATAATGATAGCACGGCCAAGGTTCGAACTGAACTTTAAGCTCTTCCCTATTAAGCAATCATTTTTTTTTAGGTCAGTTCTTCATGCTCCATGTTCTTTGTGCTCAAATGTCTCCTTGTTTTTTCTTTTCAGAATCACTAGAGGGATGCAATCCTTCACAAATCCAAGATTCTAGAAGAACGCATCTTTGTCAGCAAACACTCATGAAATACAAGGGTTAATCCTTGTGGGCATGCTACTTTGACCTTGAAAAGCCACTTTCCTTCATAAGGACATTGTCAAGTACTTCAGCTCCATTTGGAAGGCAGGCCTGTCCTCCATCCAGATCCCACTTTGATTTATTTAACTTACATTAGAAACTGGAGTGAGCCGGTGCAAATTCCTGACATTGATTGAATTATGGAGAGACCACCTGCGGCCCCTAATGGAATCACTTCAAAGGTAGATGGAGAGAGAGAGAGGAGAGAGGCGTTTGCAGGTCTGTAAGTTAAATTTAAAGCGATGAAAATCCATGTTAAAGGTTTTTTTTAAAAATTGCATTAGCGGCAGAAGCGTCTCAGATCAGCCCTTACTTAAAGCATAGCCCGGGGCAAGCCAAAGACTGTATAGGAGCCAGACTGGACTGGGTGACCCCGAGAACGACAACGGAATCTGCCTAATTGCCAGTGTCACTCATAAGTGGCTGGAATCACATTCTTCCGAACATCAGGATAAAGTCGACATTGTTCGCAGAGGATAGGAGGAGCCATGCTCAAGAGGAGCTTTATATCGCGTCCATCAGTATGACAATTAAGCAGCCGCCAATAAAGAGATTTATTTATGTTGCAATTTGAAATCGCATCAGCGGAACATGCAACTTATTTACTATTTTATTTATAATTATATTTATTTATATTATGTATTATTTATATTAATTTATGTTATTCTTATTTATTTATTTTAAATAAATTATTTATTAAATACATAAATACATTATTTATTCATGTTTTTTTTTTACAATGTATGTATAAATAAATAAATAAATACATTCATTAATTATTTTGTGAAATATTTATGGTTTTATTTATTAAATTGTTTATGTATTTATTGATTTCTAGAAATCATGACGAAGTTTAGCCCCTGTGCGGGTGGTGCCGCTGCGGATCCGCAGGAAAATCCTGCACAGAGAAATGCGGACCTGCGGGTAGGGGCCATTAGTTCTAATGGCACGCCGCCTGCACTGGAAAACGCAACCATATTGGGAACCGAGGTTCCCGTGCGGGCTGGTGCCACTAGTACCCGTGCGGGCTGCGTTTTCGGAAGAAGTGCAGGGACGTCTTTCCCTGCGTGTCACAGGCACGGGAGTCCATTCAAATGAATGGGCTCTCGTGCCCGTGCAAACGCGGCCCCCGCCACCGCATAGGTCTGAACCAGGGGTGATGCGGTGCAGAATGCGCAGCGTTTTCTGTGCAAATTCCGCACCGCATCAGAATTGCACCCCGTTCATGCAAACCGCTGCGGGTGTGTATGTTAACAAAACCCCGAAAGCATGTGCGATGTGCAGAATCGGATTGCATAGATGTGAATACCCATGTTATCCGATTCTAGCGCGGACCAAAAAAAGGGTCCTGCACCTTTTTGGTGCGGTGCGAATAGAGCCATACAAAATGTACGGCTCCGATCGCACCGCACACAAATCGCATGTTATTTGCACAGGAATGCAGTGCGGTTCCTGTGCAAATCACATGCGATATACCGCACCGCATGTATGTGAACCCAGGCCAGGGGCGGACTGACCATTTGGAAACTCGAGCACTGCCTGAGGGCCCGGGGTCAGTAGGGGGCCCCATGAGAGGCCCCTGGTACCTTTTTCATAGGCTTTTTTGAGTTTGGGTAAGGACACAGGGGCCCCATGATCCCCTATTGCCCGGGGACCCCATGATTTGTCAGTCCACCCCTGACCCAGGCTTAAACATTTAAGTAACTTTTAAGAACTGTAGGTGGTGTTGATGAGAAATACTTTAGAAAAAGTTGACTTCCTGTCCGGTAACCACATAGAGGAAAAGCCAACTGTGTCTAGACTTGAGATCTGTTAAATGTATTTAAAGCTGAAGTTTAATCTGCTTATATTTCGTCTCCCCTGGTTACTCCTTTCCACCTAATGGGATTTTTTTTTTTAAATAAAACCTTTCTGTGTTTATTACATAACTTATTTTAGATGGGTCTCTGTGCGTCTCTATGCAATGCAGCCATATCATGGCTGGTGGGAGGGGCTGGCAGGGTGCTATAGATAGCTTCTTAAAAACATCACGGCACACTGCCTCAGTACTCCTCTCAAGTGTCAGTTCTGATGCAAGCAGTGAGCTGGCTCCTAGGAGGAGTTATGAAAGAATAAATAAAACAGAGTACATACCAAAGTATTTAGATGATGCTGGACGTCCTCCAGCCGGGAAATGAGGCGGAGCTCTATCTGACTTGCTGCAGCTTCTAAAGCACATTGTGAAAAGCTCACAGTGTGCAGTGAAATCAGGGGAATCCATTTCAGTCCAGGGGAGGAGCCTATACACCTGTGCAAGACTGAAGGGGAGGAGCCGGTACACCTGTGCAAGACTGAAGGGGAGGAGCAGGTACACCTGTGTAAGACTGGAGGGGAGGAGCTGTTACACCTGTGCAAGACTGAAGGGGAGGAGCCGGTACACCTGTGCAAGACTGGAGGGGAGGAGCCTATACACCTGTGCAAGACTGAAGGGGAGGAGCCGGTATACCTGTGCAAGACTGGAGGGGAGGAGCCGGTACACCTGTGCAAGACTAGAGGGGAGGAGCCATTACACCTGTGTAAGACTGAAGGGGAGGAGCCGATACACCTGTGCAAGACTGAAGGGGAGGAGGCGGTACACCTGTGCAAGACTGAAGGGGAGGAGCCAGTACACCTGTGCAAGACTGGAGGGGAGGAGCCTATACACCTGTGCAAGACTGAAGGGGAGGAGCTGGTACACCTGTGCAAGACTGGAGGGGAGGAGCCTATACACCTGTGCAAGACTGGAGGGGAGGAGCCGGTACACCTGTGCAAGACTGAAAGGGAGGAGCCGATACACCTGTGCAAGACTGAAGGGGAGGAGACGGTACACCTGTGCAAGACTGAAGGGGAGGAGGCGGTACACCTGTGCAAGACTGAAGGGGAGGAGCCAGTACACCTGTGCAAGACTGGAGGGGAGGAGCCTATACACCTGTGCAAGACTGAAGGGGAGGAGCCGGTACACCTGTGCAAGACTGGAGGGGAGGAGCCTATACACCTGTGCAAGACTGGAGGGGAGGAGCCGGTACACCTGTGCAAGACTGAAAGGGAGGAGCCGATACACCTGTGCAAGACTGGAGGGGAGGAGCCGATACACCTGTGCAAGACTGAAGGGGAGGAGCGGGTACACCTGTGCAAGACTGAAGGGGAGGAGCCGGTACACCTGTGCAAGACTGGAGGGGAGGAGCCGGTAGAACTGTGCAAGACTGGAGGGGAGGCCGTTGGTCAAATTTAAAATTATCAGTTGACGTGTGTCTATGGACACGTGTTCTGGTGGTGTCAGTATGGTGCTGATTATGTCTCTGCAGATGTTTACTGGTGGATTTTATTACAGTACTGATTTTATCTCTGAACATATTTCTGCCGGTGTCACTACAATACGGATTATGTTTCTGCGAGCATTTTTTTCAGAAGATTTTAGTACCGATTGAATCTCTGCTGAACTGTGCAGTGAGATGCGTACAACAAGCACCCATAAGGGACCTTCAGATTGCAGGCTGAGCACCAGGTCTTTCTTGTGTAGGGAAAAAGAATCCTTTGACAGAGTGCAATATTTGGGGTACAGTGTTGGCCAGTACCCCAGAGAAAAACATTTTGCACAGAGGAAAAAATGAGCAATGTGACCAGGTAGTGGGAAAAGCGAATAGAATTCTAGGATGCATCACTAGAGGGGTCACCAGCAGGAGGAAGGAGGTCCTGATTCCTCTATATAGATCCTATCACTAGAGGGGTCACCAGCAGGAGGAAGGAGGCCCTGATTCCCCTATATAGATCTTTATATCACTGGAGGGATCACCATCAGGAGGAAGGAGGTCCTGATTCCTCTATATAGATCTTATATCACTGGAGGAATCACCATCAGGAGGAAGGAGGTCCTGATTCCTCTATATAGATCTTTATATCACTGGAGGGATCACCAGCAGGAGGAAGGAGGTCCTGATTCCTCTACATAGAAATTTATATCACTGGAGGGATCATTAGCAGGAGGAAGGAGGCCCTGATTCCTCTATATAGATCTTTATATCACTGGAGGGATCACCATCAGGAGGAAGGAGGTCCTGATTCCTCTATATAGATCTTTATATCACTAGAGGGGTCACTGGCAGGAGGAAGGAGGTCCTGATTCCTCTATATAGATCTTTATATCACTAGAGGGGTCACTGGCAGGAGGAAGGAGGTCCTGATTCCTCTATATAGATCTTTATATCACTGGAGGGGTCACCGGCAGGAGGAAGGAGGTCCTGATTCCTCTATATAGATCTTATATCACTGGAGGGATCACCAGCAGGAGGAAGGAGGTCCTGATTCCTCTACATAGAAATTTATATCACTGGAGGGATCATTAGCAGGAGGAAGGAGGTCCTGATTCCTCTATATAGATCTTTATATCACTGGAGGGATCACTGGCAGGAGGAAGGAGGTCCTGATTCCTCTATATAGATCTTTATATCACTAGAGGGATCAACAGCAGGAGGAAGGAGGTCCTGATTCCTCTATATAGATCTATATATCACTAGAGGGGTCACTGGCAGGAAGAAGGAGGTCCTGATTCCTCTATATAGATCTTTATATTACTAGAGGGGTCAACAGCAGGAGGAAGGAGGGCCTGATTCCTCTACATAGATCTTTATATCACTAGAGGGGTCACCGGCAGGAGGAAGGAGGTCCTGATTCCTCTACATAGATCTTTATATCACTGGAGGGGTCACCGGCAGGAGGAAGGAGGTCCTGATTCCTCTATATCGATCTTTATATCACTGGAGGGGTCACCGGCAGGAGGAAGGAGGTCCTGATTCCTCTACATAGATCTTTATATCACTAGAGGGGTCACCGGCAGGAGGAAGGAGGTCCTGATTCCTCTATATAGATCTTTATATCACTGGAGGGATCAACAGCAGGAGGAAGGAGGTCCCGATTCCTCCATATAGATCTTTATACAGTATCACTAGAGGGATCACCGGCAGGAGGAAGGAGGTACTGATTCCTCCATATAGATCTTTAGTTGGACCTCTTTTAAAATAATGTGTCCAATTCCGGAGGCTTCACTTGCAAAAAGATATACATATAAAAGATACTGTAGAACGAGTCCAGAGACGGACAACACAAATGGTGAAAAGTCTGAGGGCTAAAAAATATGAGGAGAGACATGAAGGACTCAATATGTAGAGTCTGGAGGGAAGAAGGGAAAGGGGAGTCATGATTGAAACCTTTAAATACATGAAAGGGGTGAATAAGGTACAGGAAGGCAGGATTTTTAATATGAAACCAAGATTAAGAACACGGGGACTCAAACTAGCAGGAGGGAAGTTCAGAACTAATCTTAGAAAGTATTTTTTTTACGAAGAGGGTAGGTGATGCAGAAACAGACGTCCAGCAGAGGTAGTGAGTCAGTCAACAGTAAGTGGATTCAACCATGCTTGGGACAAACATAGATCTATACTAAGTTTACCTACATCCCGACCGCCCTACAGCAGATATACTGCCACAGGGCGACAGGGGTGCGAAAAATCATGTATATTTATGATTTTGTATTTCCGGGTGGGGGGCGCTCGCTCCCTACCCACGCCGCCATTCGTGTCCACGGCTGTCAATCACCGGGTCCCGGCCGGTGATTACCCGCCGGCGCCCGGTGATTACCGAGGATCTCCGACGGGGTGGAGGGCTGCTTTGTTTACTGCTTTGTTTACTAACAGTTCTCCTCCCTGTCGGCTCGGGCACAGGGCTCTGGATGGCTGTGCACAGCCATCCAGAGCAGTGTGCTTACAGTGAAGCACCAACACACCGCCCCCTAATAAAACACTCTTAGCACACAGTTAACCCTTTGATCGCCCTTTATGTTAACCCCTTCCTGCCCAGTGTCATTAGTACAGCGTCAGTACTTTTTTTTAGCACTGATCACTGTATTGGTGTCACTGGGGATGTCAGTGACACCAAGTCAGTTCCCCCAAGTGT
The DNA here is from genome assembly GCF_062004578.1 of Staurois parvus. NCBI lineage: Eukaryota > Metazoa > Chordata > Amphibia > Anura > Ranidae > Staurois > Staurois parvus. The sequence goes on from NW_028318963.1 coordinate 734,073, forward strand.
CAGAAGGCCCGCCGCAGTCCTGCTATAAGTTGCTGATCATCGCCATTGATAGTAAAAAAAATAATTACCACCATAAGTAAACGATATAACTTTCACGTATACCCATTAATTTACACGTATTGGGATTTTTGTTTAGCAAAGACGTCGCAGAATACATTTTGGCCTAAATTTATGATGAAATTTGATTTTTAAAATTTTTTTACCGGACATGTTTAATAGCAAAAAGTAAAAAATATAGTTTTTTTTCTCAAAATTGTCGGCCTTTTTTTTTATAGCGCAAAAGATAAAAAACACAGAGGCAATCAAATACCACTGAAAGAAACTCAATTCGTGGGAAAAAAAGGATGTAAATTTCATTTGGGTGCAGTGTTGCATGACCGCGCAATTGTCAGTTAAAGTAACGCGGTCAGTTAAATGGCCTGGTCAGGAAGGGGGGTAAATCCTCTGGAGGGCAAGTGGTTAAAAAGACCAAAAAGTTAACAAAAATTAAAAAAACAAAACCAACAACAACAACTAGAAAAGCTACAATTTCTAGGGAAATTGTGTGAAGTGTTCTTGCCTCCACCAGTAATCTACAACTCACACTCTAGCTTTTGTCACTCTGCTGCCGCTCACACATCTGGGTTCCTATGGCAACTCACTCTACAGCAAGGGCAGAGAAGAGCGGTTAAAAACAAATTGCTCAAACTTGCTCACTTCACTGGCGATTGCCATCTTCAAACGGTTGTAGTTTAAAAATGATAAATCCTACACAGAAGAGCTTTATATTGTGAGAATCACAAGACCCTGACCTACATTTTTATGCATAGTATGTCTCTGAAATATTAAAAATGAAGGCACAGTCGCAGTTTAGAAATTGCCCTTCAAATTTGAGGTGGCTAGAGTGGAGTTTCAATGAATGTCAATGGGCGGCGTGAGTTGCAAACAAATGGTCATATTGTGAAAACTATCAGGACTATGGCTTAGCCATGGACATTTTTAGTGGCAGCAGGGATAGCTGGACGTTTTGATTAGAGATGAGCGAAGTATTCAAAAATTCAATTCGGCTGATTCGGCGAATTCGCGGAATAAATTCGATTCGAGTCGAATATATTCGCTGCGAATTTAACTTATAAAAAGGGTGTTTCTAGGCTTCAGAGAGCCTTTATATTAGTGCAGAACACTGTACCTTTAATTTAAATGCCCTTGGAGTCTGCTGGGGAAGAGAAATAATACTGTCAGTCAGTATGACATGCAGATGAGTGCCGTCGATCTTAGAATCACCGCACACTTCACTCATTTGGGCAGTCACGGGGCCAAAACCAGAGTGTGGAGCCACAGTGTGGCGGTGGAGGCAGCAGCAATGGGAGGCCATACAGCAACCTATGACAAAATGGAAACCACCAGCAGTGTGAGGAGACCTGAAAGTGGCACATGGCAGAGTGTGGCGATGGAGACAGCAGCAATGGGAGGCCGTACAGGGACCCATGAGACACTCTGGACCTGGCAGCAGCATGAGGAGGCGGTACAGGGGCCCATGACAGATTACGGGCCTGGCAGCAGCATGAGGAGTCGGTACGGGGGCCCATGGCAGATTACGGGCCTGGCAGCAGCAATGGGAGGCCCGTAATCTGCCAGCACCCTATGACAAAATGGAACCCACCAGCAGTGTGAGGAGACCTGAAAGTGGCACATGGCAGAGTGTGGCGATGGAGACAGCAGCAATGGGAGGCCGTACAGGGACCCATGACAGATTACGGGCCTGGCAGCAGCATGAGGAGGCGGTACAGGGGCCCATGACAAATTACGGGCCTGGCAGTAGCAATGGGAGGCCCGTAATCTGCCAGCACCCTATGACAAAATGGAACCCACCAGCAGTGTGAGGAGACCTGAAAGTGGCACATGGCAGAGTGTGGCGATGGAGACAGCAGCAATGGGAGGCCGTGCAGGGACCCATGAGACACTCTGGACCTGGCAGCAGCATGAGGAGGCGGTACGGGGGCCCATGGCAGATTACGGGCCTGGCAGCAGCAATGGGAGGCCCGTAATCTGCCAGCACCCTATGACAAAATGGAACCCACCAGCAGTGTGAGGAGACCTGAAAGTGGCACATGGCAGAGTGTGGCGATGGAGACAGCAGCAATGGGAGGCCGTACAGGGACCCATGAGAGACTCTGGACCTGGCAGCAGCATGAGGAGGCGGTACAGGGGCCCATGACAGATTACGGGCCTGGCAGCAGCATGAGGGGTCGGTACGGGGGCCCATGGCAATTACGGGCCTGGCAGCAGCAATGGGAGGCCCGTAATCTGCCAGCACCCTATGACAAAATGGAACCCACCAGCAGTGTGAGTAGACCTTAAAGTGGCACATGGCAGAGTGTGGCGATGGAGACAGCAGCAATGGGAGGCTGTACAGGGACCCATGAGACACTCTGGACCTGGCAGCAGCATGAGGAGGCGGTACGGGGGCCCATGGCAGATTACGGGCCTGGCAGCAGCAATGGGAGGCCCGTAATCTGCCAGCACCCTATGACATAATGGAACCCACCAGCAGTGTGAGGAGACCTGAAAGTGGCACATGGCAGAGTGTGGCGATGGAGACAGCAGCAATGGGAGGCCGTGCAGGGACCCATGAGACACTCTGGACCTGGCAGCAGCATGAGGAGGCGGTACGGGGGCCCATGGCAGATTACGGGCCTGGCAGCAGCAATGGGAGGCCCGTAATCTGCCAGCACCCTATGACAAAATGGAACCCACCAGCAGTGTGAGGAGACCTGAAAGTGGCACATGGCAGAGTGTGGCGATGGAGACAGCAGCAATGGGAGGCCGTACAGGGACCCATGACAGATTACGGGCCTGGCAGCAGCATGAGGAGGCGGTACAGGGGCCCATGACAAATTACGGGCCTGGCAGTAGCAATGGGAGGCCCGTAATCTGCCAGCACCCTATGACAAAATGGAACCCACCAGCAGTGTGAGGAGACCTGAAAGTGGCACATGGCAGAGTGTGGCGATGGAGACAGCAGCAATGGGAGGCCGTGCAGGGACCCATGAGACACTCTGGACCTGGCAGCAGCATGAGGAGGCGGTACGGGGGCCCATGGCAGATTACGGGCCTGGCAGCAGCAATGGGAGGCCCGTAATCTGCCAGCACCCTATGACAAAATGGAACCCACCAGCAGTGTGAGGAGACCTGAAAGTGGCACATGGCAGAGTGTGGCGATGGAGACAGCAGCAATGGGAGGCCGTACAGGGACCCATGAGAGACTCTGGACCTGGCAGCAGCATGAGGAGGCGGTACAGGGGCCCATGACAGATTACGGGCCTGGCAGCAGCATGAGGGGTCGGTACGGGGGCCCATGGCAATTACGGGCCTGGCAGCAGCAATGGGAGGCCCGTAATCTGCCAGCACCCTATGACAAAATGGAACCCACCAGCAGTGTGAGTAGACCTTAAAGTGGCACATGGCAGAGTGTGGCGATGGAGACAGCAGCAATGGGAGGCTGTACAGGGACCCATGAGACACTCTGGACCTGGCAGCAGCATGAGGAGGCGGTACGGGGGCCCATGGCAGATTACGGGCCTGGCAGCAGCAATGGGAGGCCCGTAATCTGCCAGCACCCTATGACAAAATGGAACCCACCAGCAGTGTGAGGAGACCTGAAAGTGGCACATGGCAGAGTGTGGCGATGGAGACAGCAGCAATGGGAGGCCGTGCAGGGACCCATGAGACACTCTGGACCTGGCAGCAGCATGAGGAGGCGGTACGGGGGCCCATGGCAGATTACGGGCCTGGCAGCAGCAATGGGAGGCCCGTAATCTGCCAGCACCCTATGACAAAATGGAACCCACCAGCAGTGTGAGGAGACCTGAAAGTGGCACATGGCAGAGTGTGGCGATGGAGACAGCAGCAATGGGAGGCCGTACAGGGACCCATGAGAGACTCTGGACCTGGCAGCAGCATGAGGAGGCGGTACAGGGGCCCATGACAGATTACGGGCCTGGCAGCAGCATGAAGGGTCGGTACGGGGGCCCATGGTAATTACGGGCCTGGCAGCAGCAATGGGAGGCCCGTAATCTGCCAGCACCCTATGACAAAATGGAACCCACCAGCAGTGTGAGTAGACCTTAAAGTGGCACATGGCAGAGTGTGGCGATGGAGACAGCAGCAATGGGAGGCCGTACAGGGACCCATGAGACACTCTGGACCTGGCAGCAGCATGAGGAGGCGGTACGGGGGCCCATGGCAGATTACGGGCCTGGCAGCAGCAATGGGAGGCCCGTAATCTGCCAGCACCCTATGACAAAATGGAACCCACCAGCAGTGTGAGGAGACCTGAAAGTGGCACATGGCAGAGTGTGGCGATGGAGACAGCAGCAATGGGAGGCCGTACAGGGACCCATGAGACACTCTGGACCTGGCAGCAGCATGAGGAGGCGGTACGGGGGCCCATGGCAGATTACGGGCCTGGCAGCAGAAATGGGAGGCCCGTAATCTGCCAGCACCCTATGACAAAATGGAACCCACCAGCAGTGTGAGGAGACCTGAAAGTGGCACATGGCAGAGTGTGGCGATGGAGACAGCAGCAATGGGAGGCCGTACAGGGACCCATGAGAGACTCTGGACCTGGCAGCAGCATGAGGAGGTGGTACAGGGGCCCGTGACAGATTACGGGCCTGGCAGCAGCATGAGGAGTCGGTACGGGGGCCCATGGCAATTACGGGCCTGGCAGCAGCAATGGGAGGCCCGTAATCTGCCAGCACCCTATGACAAAATGGAACCCACCAGCAGTGTGAGGAGACCTGAAAGTGGCACATGGCAGAGTGTGGCGATGGAGACAGCAGCAATGGGAGGCCGTACAGGGACCCATGAGACACTCTGGACCTGGCAGCAGCAAGAGGAGGCGGTACAGGGGCCCATGGCAGAGTGGCGAAGCGTAAGCAGCTTAAATTGAAGGCCATACAGAGGCCTATGTTAAAAATAATAACATGTTTGGGGCATGATTCATGGCGGATTTAGTCAGTTGTGTCAGGAACTGGTGGTTTGAAATCCAGACTAATCCACGCCTGATTCATTTTCACAAACGTGAGTCTCTCCACACTTTGGGTGGACAGTCGTGTCCTCCGCGGAGTTACAATACCTCCTGCCGCACTAAACACGCACTCCGATGCCACGCTACTGGCCGGGCATGACAGCCTTTCAAGGGCAAATTCAGCTAGTTGGGGCCAAAGGTCAAGTTTCGTTGCCCAGTAGTCAAGGGGATTGTCTACCTCGGTTGGCAGGGTGCTGTCCAAGTAGGCCCAAGCCTGTTGTTTGAGGTCCTGCTCCAGGTCCACCTGATGCTGCTGCTGCTGCGGCTGGTTAGTAGTTTCCTCACTGCGCTGGTGAAGAAAGCTACTCATCATCGACTGCAGACTGAGGCAGCCGCTGCTGGTGGAGCTGCCACTGCTCCTACCACCCCACCCCTCCCCTGCTGCCGTGGCAGCGGAACGCGAGCGCACAGGGCCCACAGTGTCTGAGGATGGACGTTGGCGCAGAAAGGCAGAGACCAACTGACTACATAGGTGGTTTTTATAGTACGTTATTTTGGCCTCCCTCTCAGCAGGTGTGAAAAAGGCCACCATTTTTGAACGGTAGCGAGGGTCCAACAAGGTGGACAGCCAAAAGTCATCCCTCTGTCTGATGGTTATTATTCGGCTGTCGCTACGCAAGCAACCGAGCATGCTATGGGCCATTTGTGCCAAGGAATGCGAGGGACTCCCTGCCTCCATCTCCACAGCATACTGCCACGGTGCGTCTGGGTCCTCTGTCTCCTCCTCCTCCTCTACCAGATGCTCCTGCTCCTCCACTCCTGTCCGCTGAGTGGAAAAACCACCCATTTCACTCAATAATTCCTGAGCACCAATGTCCTCCTCTACCTCCTCCTCTTCTTCCTGTCCTGCCCTCACAGGGGTCATGTGGCGTTGAGATCTGTGCGCCACGTCTACCGCACCCTGACCAGCCATTGTTAACAGCATTTGTTCCAGGACGTGCAACAGAGGAATGACGTCGTTCATCCCATAGTCCTGCCGACTCACGAATAGCGTGGCCTCCTCAAAGGGCCTGAGCAAGCGCAGGTGTCACGCATGAGCTGCCAATGGCTGACATCTAAGTTACACAGGGGAGTACCTTTATCCGCTTGTAACATCAGGAAATCGGTGATGGCCTTTCGCTGTTCGTAAAGGCGGTCTAACATATGTAGGGTTGAATTCCACCTTGTTGCAACGTCACAGCATGAGGAGTCGGTACGGGGGCCCATGGCAGATTACGGGCCTGGCAGCAGCAATGGGAGGCCCGTAATCTGCCAGCACCCTATGACAAAATGGAACCCACCAGCAGTGTGAGGAGACCTGAAAGTGGCACATGGCAGAGTGTGGCGATGGAGACAGCAGCAATGGGAGGCCGAACAGGGACCCATGACAGATTACGGGCATGGCAGCAGCATGAGGAGGCGGTACAGGGGCCCATGGCAGATTACGGGCCTGGCAGCAGCAATGGGAGGCCCGTAATCTGCCAGCACCCTATGACAAAATGGAACCCACCAGCAGTGTGAGGAGACCTGAAAGTGGCACATGGCAGAGTGTGGCGATGGAGACAGCAGCAATGGGAGACCGTACAGGGACCCATGACAGATTGCGGGCCTGGCAGCAGCATGAGGAGGCGGTACAGGGGCCCATGACAGATTACGGGCCTGGCAGCAGCATGAGGAGGTGGTACAGGGGCCCATGACAGATTACGGGCCTGGCAGCAGCAATGGGAGGCCCGTAATCTGCCAGCACCCTATGACAAAATGGAACCCACCAGCAGTGTGAGGAGACCTGAAAGTGGCACATGGCAGAGTGTGGCGATGGAGACAGCAGCAATGGGAGGCCGTACAGGGACCCATGACAGATTACGGGCCTGGCAGCAGCATGAGGAGGCGGTACAGGGGCCCATGGCAGATTACGGGCCTGGCAGCAGCAATGGGAGGCCCGTAATCTGCCAGCACCCTATGACAAAATGGAACCCACCAGCAGTGTGAGGAGACCTGAAAGTGGCACATGGCAGAGTGTGGCGATGGAGACAGCAGCAATGGGAGGCCGTACAGGGACCCATGACACACTCTGGACCTGGCAGCAGCATGAGGAGGCGGTACAGGGGCCCATGGCAGATTACGGGCCTGGCAGCAGCAATGGGAGGCCCGTAATCTGCCAGCACCCTATGACAAAATGGAACCCACCAGCAGTGTGTGGAGACCTGAAAGTGGCACATGGCAGAGTGTGGCGATGGAGACAGCAGCAATGGGAGGCCGTACAGGGACCCATGACAGATTACGGGCCTGGCAGCAGCATGAGGAGGCGGTACAGGGGCCCATGACAGATTACGGGCCTGGCAGCAGCAATGGGAGGCCCGTAATCTGCCAGCACCCTATGACAAAATGGAACCCACCAGCAGTGTGAGGAGACCTGAAAGTGGAACATGGCAGAGTGTGGCGATGGAGACAGCAGCAATGGGAGGCCGTACAGGGACCCATGACACACTCTGGACCTGGCAGCAGCATGAGGAGGCGGTACAGGGGCCCATGGCAGATTACGGGCCTGGCAGCAGCAATGGGAGGCCCGTAATCTGCCAGCACCCTATGACAAAATGGAACCCACCAGCAGTGTGAGGAGACCTGAAAGTGGCACATGGCAGAGTGTGGCGATGGAGACAGCAGCAATGGGAGGCCGTACAGGGACTCATGACAGATTACGGGCCTGGCAGCAGCATGAGGAGGCGGTACAGGGGCCCATGACAGATTACGGGCCTGGCAGCAGCAATGGGAGGCCCGTAATCTGCCAGCACCCTATGACAAAATGGAACCCACCAGCAGTGTGAGGAGACCTGAAAGTGGCACATGGCAGAGTGTGGCGATGGAGACAGCAGCAATGGGAGGCCGTACAGGGACCCATGACAGATTACGGGCCTGGCAGCAGCATGAGGAGGCGGTACAGGGGCCCATGGCAGATTACGGGCCTGGCAGCAGCAATGGGAGGCCCGTAATCTGCCAGCACCCTATGACAAAATGGAACCCACCAGCAGTGTGAGGAGACCTGAAAGTGGCACATGGCAGAGTGTGGCGATGGAGACATGGGCCCCCTGGCCACGCTTGACTTTCTGGCCACATAGTCGACATACGGCTACATTTACTTCCTCGGGCGGTTTGACGAAAAATTGCCACACCGCCGAGTAGGAAACTTTGCCCCCGCTACTCCTCACTGGCTGACTGCTACTTCCTCCGTGCACACCGGCACCACTACTGGCCGTGGTGGTAGGCTGCAGTGGAGCTGGCGCTCTACTCCGTGGCCGTTTGCCTCCACTGACACTGCTTCGACCCTGCTGCCTCCTGGGCAACCCACCGACTGTTTTGCTCGCTGCCAAGCTGCCACCCTCTTCTCCTGATGATGCGGAAGCAATAGCCTGATGACGACGAGGCTGCCAAGTGCTATCAGCCTCATCATCATCAATTAGGGTCTCCGCCTCACTACTAGCCCCCTCGGCTGCGTGTGGGTCAGGAGACAGACCTGTCTCTAGACCGGCTACCGAGCCACTCTCCTCGCCAGTACTTCTTCGCCTGGCTGCTGAAGAGGCGGATGTCTCCCCCCGTTCCTGACCGCCCTCTGTTAGCTCTTCCTCACTGTACAGTGGGGCTGAGCCCACAGCATGCGATACTTCGCTTGGTGAGGGAACACCAAAGGACAGGGGCAGGTAGAGGACACGTGATTTCAGTGGGCTTGCTCCCGGGCCATGCCAACTAACGGTTGTGTCTGACATACCCACCGACCTTTGGCTGTAGGTGTCAGAGGTGACCTGGGAAGAGGAAGACGACCGAGCCAACCAATCGATGACGGCAGGGTTGTCGGTGGAGACACGACCGCTGGATGACACCGGGAGCACTGGCCTCTGGCTGCGACTAGTGCTGCCTCGACCCCTTTCTCTGCTGCCACGTCTGCTCGCTCCTGAAACATTGCCTCCTCTGCCACTCCTCTGCGTGTTGTCTGACATACTCTTTAATTCAACGATTCTGTGTCCCTGAGTAACAATTCTGTGTCTGTCCCTGAGTAACAATTCTGTGTCCCTCAGTAACAATTCTGTGTCCCTCAGTAACAATTCTGTGTCTGTCCCCGAGTAACAATTCTGTGTCCCTCAGTAACAATTCTGTGTCCCTCAGTAACAATTCTGTGTCCCTCAGTAACAATTCTGTGTCTGTCCCTGAGTAACAATTCTGTGTCCCTGAGCAACAGTTCTGTGTCCCTGAGTAACAATTCTGCGTTCCTGAGTAACAATTATGTGTCTGTCCCTGAGTAACAATTCTGTGTCCCTGAGTAACAATTCTGTGTCTGTCCATGAGTAACAATTCTGTGTCTGTCCCTGAGTAACAATTCTGTGTCCCTGAGTAACAATTCTGTGTCCCTCAGTAACAATTCTGTGTCCCTCAGTAACAATTCTGTGTCCCGCAGTAACAATTCTGTGTCTGTCCCTGAGTAACAATTCTGTGTCCCTGAGTAACAGTTCTGTGTCCCTGAGTAACAGTTATGTGTCCCTGAGTAATAGTTCTGTGTCCCTGAGTAACAATTCTGTGTCCCTGAGTAAAAATTCTGTGTCCCTGAGTAACAATTCTGTGTCCCTCAGTAACAATTCTGTGTCCCTCAGTAACAATTCTGTGTCCCTCAGTAACAATTTTGTGTCTGTCCCTGAGTAACAATTCTGTGTCCCTCAGTAACAATTCTGTGTCCCTAAGTAACAATTCTGTGTCTGTCCCTGAGTAACAATTCTGTGTCCCTGAGTAACAGTTTTGTGTCCCTGAGTAACAATTCTGTGTCCCTGAGTAACAGTTCTGTGTCCCTGAGTAACAATTCTGTGTCCCTGAGTAACAATTCTGTGTCCCTGAGTAACAATTCTGTGTCCCTGAGTAACAGTTCTGTGTCTGTCCCTGAGTAACAATTCTGTGTCCCTCAGTAACAATTCTGTGTCCCTCAGTAACAATTCTGTGTCCCTCAGTAACAATTCTGTGTCTGTCCCTGAGTAACAATTCTGTGCCTGTCCCTGAGTAACAGTTCTGTGTCCCTGAGTAACAGTTCTGTGTCCCTGAGTAACAATTCTGTATCCCTGAGTAACAATTCTGTGTCCCTCAGTAACAATTCTGTGTCTGTCCCTGAGTAACAATTCTGTGTCCCTCAGTAACAATTCTGTGTCCCTCAGTAACAATTCTGTGTCTGTCCCTGAGTAACAATTCTGTGTCCCTCAGTAACAATTCTGTGTCCCTCAGTAACAATTCTGTGTCTGTCCCTGAGTAACAATTCTGTGTCCCTGAGTAACAGTCCTGTGTCCCTGAGTAACAATTCTGTGTCCCTGAGTAACAATTCTGTGTCCCTGAGTAACAATTCTGTGTCCCTCAGTAACAATTCTGTGTCTGTCCCTGAGTAACAATTCTGTGTCCCTCAGTAACAATTCTGTATCCCTCAATAACAATTCTGTGTCCCTCAGTAACAATTCTGTGTCCCTCAGTAACAATTCTGTGTCCCTGAGTAACAGTTCTGTGTCCCTGAGTAACAATTCTGTGTCCCTGAGTAACAATTCTGTGTCCCTCAGTAACAATTCTGTGTCCCTCAGTAACAATTCTGTGTCTGTCCCTGAGTAACAATTCTGTGTCCCTCAGTAACAATTCTGTGTCCCTCAGTAACAATTTGTGTCCCTCAGTAACAATTCTGTATCTGTCCCTGAGTAACAATTCTGTGTCCCTGAGTAACAGTTCTGTGTCCCTGAGTAACAATTCTGTGTCCCTGAGTAACAGTTCTGTGTCCCTGAGTAACAATTCTGTGTCCCTGAGTAACAATTCTGTGTCCCTCAGTAACAATTCTGTGTCTGTCCCTCAGTAACAATTCTGTGTCCCTGAGTAACAGTTCTGTGTCCCCGAGTAACAGTTCTGTGTCCCTAAGTAACGATTCTGTGGCCCTAAAGTCTCTTTGGCCCTAACTCTGTCCCTAATACAGAGAGGTCTGTCTCTCTTGAATGACCGGAGGCTATTGGAGAATTCTAAGATGGCCGCAATTTATAGCTCGACCATTACACAGTGCTGGCTGGCTGGCTGCTGATTGGCTAATGCGATCACATGTCATGAATGAATGCATTATGGGTCAGCGTGCCTTGTCTGCGCGCCTTCCCAGAGATCCCCGCTCCGTCGCCACACATGTCGCCGCCATTTTTGGAAAATTTCGATTCGCGCATCGGAAGTCTGCTAATATTCGGATTCAAATTTTTACTAATCTTCGAAACGAATTCCACTTCGCCAAGTTCGATTCGCTCATCTCTAGTTTTGATATAAGATATGTGTAGGTGGGCTTGAAAATGACAGAGTGATGGCAGTTTACAAATCATGTTCTGATTTTTCAGCTCACACTCTAGCTTTTGTCAGCTCCCACTCTGGTTTTGAACATTCCGCCATTCATTCCTATGGGACCAATTTCATCACAAAAACGCAGATATTCCGTGAACCATTCGGCGAAACGTTCCACAAAGTAATAGCACACCAATCGGGAACAATCCGCACGTTTCGGTATATTACTGTCTATGTAGTGTAAAAACTGTGGGAGGAGTTAGGGTGGTAAATTTGGCCATAATAATAATAAGAAGAATATATATGTGAGATAACAGGAAGTGGTCGCCATGCAAGAACACTTAATAACTTAACAAAAAAAGAAAAAAGCAAAAAAAAAAGCAAAGAGCTGATTCAATGGACCACTTGGTCTTTTTTCTGCCGTTACTTTTCTGTTTCTATGTAGGTCTTTAAAGTCTTCTGAAAGGCAAAAGATCGAACTCTCCGGGTCACACAGAGATTAATAGGAATATAAATGTGGACTGAGATACAACAATCAACGCATAGAAGGCGTGACCTTTAGAAACCCAACTACCCCACGAGTACACTCTGCACTTTGTGAATAAAGGGTGTGAATCTCATAATCTTTACAAAGTGAAAATGAAACTCTTGGGGTCGGCGTGAAGAGCTCTGGGCTAATGAGGGGGATTCCCGGGGGCCCCCGCATAAACCTCTGTACAAGCTGCATGCCCTTTACAAATTACCATAAAGGACTTCACTTAGAGATCACCATGGAAGTTTCCGAAGAGGGGGATTTCAGCGGCTGGAGTGGACCTATTACTGTAAGCTGATATTGGAGCCATGAAGAAAAAAAAAAGAAAAACTATCAACTATCTGTTTACAAAAAACGATTTCCACTTTTAATAAATATTTATTTTTGTTATTATTTTAGTACTGTAAAAGCTGAAGGTTACAAGACTAAAAAAAAAAAAAAAGAAATTCAGTTATTAGACCCCATGGTACACTTAGGCTAGGTCAGGGGTAGGAAACCTGCGTCTCTCTAGCTGTTGTGGAACTACATTTCCCATGAGGCATTGCAACATTACAAAACTGACAGTTACAGAGGCATGATGGAACTTGTAGTCCTGCAACAGCTGGAGAGCCGCAGGTTGCCTCCCCCTGGGCTAGGTTCACACTACTGGATGTGAGGAATGCACGTAAAATAGCTTGCTTTCCTGACATGCAGAGAAACGCACTGCCATTTAGCAGACAGATGGCAGTGTCATTGTTATTGGCCCCCCCATGCATCTGCAAATGCGTGTATTTTCACGCACACCATGCAGTTCGGTGCGCTGCCTTTTTGGAAAAAAAGTCAGGGAATTTTTCCATTTTTGCACGCATAGGGCAGCCCTTTGAAATGAATCAGGCAAAACAAGTGCAGAAGCACACCCGTGACTGGACATTATTCCTAGACTGTAAGCTCCCAGGTTCAGGGCCCTCCTATCCCTCTTGTATTGAACTGTATTGTTGCTGTATTGTCTCCCTTTATATTGTAAAGCGCTGAGCAGGGGCGGACTGACAACTCATGGGGCCCCCGGGCAATAGGGGATCATGGGGCCCCTGTGTCCTTGCTCAAACTCAAAAAAGCCTATGAAAAAGGTACCAGGAGCATCTCATGGGGCCCCCTACTGACCCCGGGCCCTCGGGCAGTGCCCGAGTTTCCAAATGGTCAGTCCACCCTGGGCGCTGAGCAAACTGTTGGCGCGACATAAATCCTCTATAATAATTGTACAGGGTTTATATTGCGCCAAAAGTTTGCGCAGCACTTTACAAAATGAAGGCAGACATTACAGTTACAATACAATCTGGTACAAGAGGAAACAGAGGGTCCGGCTCGTTAGGCTCCATGTACATTGCAGCTGATAAACTGACATTCGGAAGCTTTTCTGCGTTTTTTTCAGCAGCCCCTGAACTCTCCCTAATGTTCTCCTATGTGTCCATGTACACATCTTCGTTTACAGGCAGTTGAGTTTACAGTCGTTTTTTTAAATGCACCAAACTTGCGGTCAGGAGTAGCTTTTATCAGTGTTTGAAACGCCAAATGCTTGTAAGCGCGGCTAACCGTGGTTACAAGCGTTTGGAAACATTTTTTAATTCTTACGTTTCCAGATGCTGTCCATGAAAAATACATGCAAAGCGTTTTCCCGGTACTCAGATGGACCCGGTACACCATACTTTGAGGTTTTGCATGAAAGAAAATATGTTAGACATTGCTGCAATCATTTCTGCACAGAAATGAGCCGGAACACATCCAAACACCACAAAAAAAAAGACAGCTAATCTCAACACATACTGCTCTCTCTGCTTCTGCTCTCTCTATTTCTCTCAAAATGTCTGAAATTGTTCATTTTTTTACTGTTTTTCAGTTCATTCTGGGCATTTTGGAAGGTTTCCTGAGGTTATCTTTCAAAAAAAGCCTCTAAACGCAAACGCTCATAAACGCGCATATAAGCGGTATGCAAATGCGGCTAAACAGACGTTTTTTAACCTACGTTTTCCAGCAGTCAGTTTCCATCATTCAGAAGTGTCCCGTGTACATGGAGCCTTAGAGCTTACAATCTAGGACCTGTAGGAGTGAACCAAGCCTTAGTACATATTGTTGACGCCTTCCCAACCAATGGACCTGACAACACATGCCAAACAAACATTTGCATCGGGTGAGCTTTAAAGAATTTCCTATGGGCTGGTCCAAACGTTGGTGTTTTGGCCATATACCTCCAATGATTTACAATGACTCTCCTACTGGGAGATGATGTACAGTAGTGGTCCCAGGACAAGTTTAGACAGAGCAGCACCAGACTTTAGTTGAGTAGTTACAGTGGACATCTCAGATGGCTGCACTCACTTTCTTTCGGATTTAAAGGGTTACCCAAATAAAAGTAAAAAAAAAATCTGAAACAAAGTAACCATTGAGTTTTGTTTTTGTTTTCTTTTTTGTCCTGACTCCACCCACATGTTCATGCGTCTCTTGTTCTGAAGTGGCGCCCTCTGACTCCAGGGCAGGCCCGGGAATTTCAGAACTTTGAGTTTATTGACTTAGCATCGGGTTCCTTCTGTGTGCATTACTGTAAACGCACCGAACTTTACAGATGTCCACAGTTCATAGGCAGAGGAAACCACGGGCTGTGCGATTTGAATACGGGGAATTTATCTGTGCATGGGGAAGTTATAAGAGCAAAGTCATACTTCCACAATTTGTTAGAGGGAATAGGAAGAAACATCAAAATATGGACAGCATTAAAAACAGATCTATCTGTCTCTCTATCTATCTATCTATCTATCTATCTATCTATCTATCTATCTATCTATCCTAATGGTGTTTGAGTTTTGGCAATATGAGGACATTGTTATAATAAAACTTGTACATTTTCAAGTAAATCATATTACAGACATTGGACAACATATTGTTTGCAGTTGGGTACTCCCCAGGGCTTTTTTCAGTGGGACCTGAATGTAAGTAATAGCAAGGAATTCTGGGGTGTTCCAGAGGGTCTATTGATGCTGGCTGCTGGGGAAGTTTTTGCTGTTGTTGAGGGATCTATTATTGCTGGTTGGTCTATTGTTTGCTGGGAGGGGTCTACTGTAGAGGGAGGGGTCTATTGTTGCTCGCTGCTGAAGGGTCTATCAATGCAGTCTGCTGGGAAGTCTAGTGTTGATGGCAGGGTCTTTGTTGCTGGAATGGATCTATTGTTGCTGACAGGGTTTTTGGGGGTGGTCTATTGTTGCTGGTGGGGGATCAAATTGAGCGTTTCTTAACCCCCATGGCGGTATTCCCGAGTGTAGCTCGGGGTTTACTTTCAGTACCAAAAGCGGTAACCCCGAGCTACACTCGGGAATACACTGCAGCGTTGCTCAGGGATTCCCTCAATCACTTACCTTGTCCTTTGCTCCCGCAATGTCCCCCATGCAGCATTCCTGGCCATCTCCTCCAGCCAATGCCAGCATCCATCTTCCGGGTTCCATTCCCTGCGAGTTTCAGGACGTACGGGATGCATGGGGGACGGAACCGGCAGGAAATTCAAAAATTTTAAAAGTGACATTCATTAAATACACTAAAATCACATAGTATAACATTACTGTTTCAACCCATTTCACATTTTGTCCCAAGTGCTTTGTCCGGCGCCCTGCCTGCATTTTTATTGTTCTTTCTGCCTGGAAACTGAGAAACATCCATGGCGTCCAAAAAGCGTCCTTTAGGTCAAAAGCGGTTTTAGACCGGCTAGAGAACAGCGATAGTAAATCAGAACCACTTGCAGAATTGAGTGATAATGATTCGTGGGGGAAATTCCTCATCAGACACTGAAAACGATTCTGCGACTTCGCTCAGCGATGTGCGAACTTGGCGCTCTATTTCACATTTCAGTGTTTTTGGTTTGATTACATTATTGAATTAAATGTATTATTATTATATTATTTTTTATGAATATTTAATATATTATAATTTATGATTTCGTGTTAGAAACAATTGAGTACTGTCCATGATACTTTTTTTATTTGCACTAACATACAATTTTGAGGACAAGTGTTCGGGGAATGTCCCCTTCTTCAAAGTCCAAACAGTACTATTACAAATCACAAAGTTTAAGCAGAATGTTAGAAGGGATTAAAATTTTATCCTACTAGACTCTTGTTCGGAAAGATTTCAGTGAGTTATTCCTAAGAATTACAGGCCTACAATAAACAAACGACATATTTCCATCCAAAAAAATGTACCTCTTTGAGCACAGAAATACTGACATAATCAGACCGCTAGGGAGGTTAACCAACTATAGAGAGTGACATAGAAATGAAGAAAAAATGTGCAAGAGAGAAAAATGAGGTGAAGAAAATGAAAAGGCGGGAGGCAATAGAAGATGCACCAAATCCCAACCATCTGAATTTCCATTATTCACCTGAACGATAGTATATCTAAGGTTGCCGTATTTCTGGTGATTTATCCTACCCAAAGATCTCCATTGACGTCTATAGGACAGGCAGACGTCTCACTTAGGCGTCCAGTTTATTTAGCGCTAAGTGGGTTCCGTCTGTCACAACCGGCTGTTATACCAGTCCGCCTTGAGATTTTATTGCCCAGACAAATTGTATTAGCACGTGCGGTTCCTCATATGTATGCACGGCCATCCGCGTCTCTTCTACCGCGTCAGACAGACTGTTCCCAGACAAATTTTATGGCGCTCCGTTTGACATTTGATGTTATTTAAAGATTTAAAATTAAAAATATATATATATTTCAGCTGAAAGCTGCCTGGTGTCTTTGCAAGGGGCACCTCAAAGTTATCACTGGGGAAGGCCGTAAATCAGGAGAACAAATTTAATTAAAGTGTCTCTGTCATGTTGAAACAAAATGGAATGCTGAAAACAGGTCTGGGTTTATGGAAAGGCAATATAGACGGAGGCAAGGTGATTTCAAGGGGCAGCAGACAGATGGGCAAGGTCATGGAGGTCTGTGTCCCCAGAACCTACTACAATCCCAATTGTGCCTCAACACAGGGGCTAAATGGTTAGCACTTCCTCCTGGCAGTACTGGGGTCGTTGGTTCAAATGCCAACCATGGCATCACCTGCCTGGAGTTTGCATGTTCCCCCTGTGCCTGCGTGGGTTTACTCTGGTTTCCTCCCACACTCCAAAGAAATGCTGGTATGCTAATTGGATCCTGTTTAAATTGGCCCTAGTATGTGTGTGTATGAATGTAAATTAGGGACCTTAGATTATGTGCCTTTTGAGGGTTAGGGACTGATGTGAATGTACAATATATACTATATATATATATACTGTATATGTGTGTGTGTAAAGCATAAATTGACAGCGCTATATAAGTACCTGTAATACATAAACGTATGGAAGGGCATAGGAATGAATGAGGTGAATTAGCCAACTTTAATTTGGAAAAGCCACATAGCTTTGTTTCCTGCCATTGTCTACTATTTACTGTTGAAGCGCTACTCCAAAGGAGCCGCTGGTTAAGATGGCTCCTCAGTCCCTGGCCTCAACCTTCTCAAAGACCTCAACCCCTCTGACAAGCAGGCTGAGTGCTCAGACACAGGGGCGGACTGACCATTTGGAAACTCAGGCACTGCCCGAGGGCCCGGGGTCAGCAGGGGGCCCCATGAGATGTCCCTGATACCTTTTTCATAGGCTTTTTGAGTATTGGCAAGGACACAGGGGCCCCATGATCCCCTATTGCCCGGGGGCCCCATGAGTTGTCAGTCTGCCCCTGCTCAGACATACAATATCATGGGAAATTACTGACAGTAATACTATGTACCCAGCAAAGAAACAGGCACCAAATCAGTTAGTAACGGCAAACTTAATATAATGTTGCCCAAAAATTTTACGAGACAAGCAAAGAAAAATGAATAACAATGGTAATAACACACTTTAGCACAGAGAGTGATTAGTAATAAGGACAAGGCATAGGATGACATTTGCCATCCAGATCAGCATAAACAGTAACAACGCCACCTGAAGTGCAGCAGTGAGCAGTAATAAGACGATCTATAAACCACTGGAGCTATATTGCCAGAGTGCACTAATGGCTGCCATGCTAGGCCTAGACTGTCTGGTAAGTACTGTTAGTATTTCAGAAGGCACAGATGGTTAATGAGAGACAAGAGGACTTGTGGGTAGGTTCGATGACAGGGGCAGTCCTTAAGGTGGTTCATCTGCTGGCTATCGTTGGGGCCCTTAGGAACGTTGGTGCATTTCACAACAAATAATAATAATAACATATATAATTATATATTAATAAACCTGCATGCAGTAAATGTGTACTATAGGTGTAGCATAGCTTTATAGGTTTAGGAGAGGTGCTATGCTCCCTCTTGATCTCAACCTGCAACCACTTGTTTCCTTTGGCTTGTTTACCGACCACACTTTTGTTTGAACCCTACCTGCTATATCTGCTACTGGACCTTGGCTTGCTCACCTCCTGGTGGGGCAATCCTGAGGACCGTGACCTGGTACTAACACACAGCAAAACCATTTCCACCAACAGGAGCTCTGGTGACTACCGAATAGTGCTTAGACCCCGGACCTCGGGTGAGTCCAAACCATCCACCAGGGTGACCTATTTGCATACCTATCCTGCTGATCGGTGGGAGCCTCTCTACTGCTATAGCTACTGGTCTCCGAGCCAGACCCCTGACCACGACAGTGGATCTTTCACTACATTTACAACTCAGTCTCCCCCCCACCATGTATAATTGTTTACTACTTTGTTCCTTCTGGTGAATACCTTTGTTTTATGTCCCATGATTTTATTTTCTTGTTCTTTGCCCAGTTGAAGGCTGGTGTAGCCCTTTTTTGACTCCAGCCACCTAGGATACACAAATCACGAATCCCAGAAGGTCTCAGGGCCATAGGTGCTGTACTCCCACAATATCTCCCAACTCTATGGAATCATGTAATGTGTAAGACACAGAGCCAGATTACCCTCTGTGCATGCACAAGATCTGGTGCCATGTCTTTCACATTACATGTTACCATAGTGCTGGGAAAACTTGTGAGAGTTTGGCACCTACAGACCTTCACCCTTCTGGTGGCATCATTAAGGGGCTGACCGTAAGAACCAAGAAGAAAAACAGCAAGAATCAAGGAAAAAAAATGGTGGCCTGTCGGAGAAAAGGGCAACACTGGATTTTTTAGGAAAATGTATTCAGAATAAAAGAGCATCAAAGATAACTGGCATAAGAGGAGTCATTTTCATGGGCATAGGTGAAGGATCACTTTTAAGTGGACCTTCATTCCTCTTTTCTTCCCCTACCCCCTCCTTTAATTAAATTGCAGATTTTTTTAAATTCATTGTTTTTGTTATTTACAATAAAATTATCTCTTGTTCACACACAGTTTATATGTGTAGAGCCCCCTGAAGTGAGCAGTAGTGTCCAGGGGCGGACTGACAACTCATGGGGCCCCCGGGCAATAGGGGATCATGGGGCCCCTGTGTCCTTGCCCAAACTCAAAAAAACCTATTAAAAAGGTACCAGGGGCATCTCATGGGGCCCCTTACTAACCCCGGGCCCTCGGGCAGTGCCCGAGTTTCCAAATGGTCAGTCCACCCCTGGTAGAGTCCCTATCTTAAATTTAGTTCTTCTGGGCTGTAGGTTTTCCCCTAAGTTCTGGTTATTGTTTGTTCCTGCCTGCCATTGGGGAATATTCCTGGAGACAGTGTAAGAGGATTCTAAAATCAATTACAAACATTTCCATCTTCCTGGACAACTGCTAGGAGGTTTATTGCCAGTAATGCATGCTGGGGAAGGGTATAAATATTTAGGGAAACCTATAAGTTCTCTTGCCTCCCAGGCTTCACATGTAATGGTTAATTGACCTAACAGAAGTGTTGCCAACGTCCCTGACTGAGCACATTTTTTACTGACAACCTGAAAAAAGACAATCAATATTTAAACTGTATAAACACAATATGGAAACACTAAAAAAATACCCATAACAAGTAATTTGACTGGTTTAAACTCACAAAAGTGAAAACAGCATGACAAATTATCAGCCCCTGATTTTGTTTTTACAGACAGTTGCAAAAAATCACAAATTTTTACAAACTGTAAAGTTACTGACGGTTGGCAACCCTGCCTCCCAGGCCTGCTACCTTGGGGACCTGAGTGTGGTGGAGTGCCCTGTAACAGATGGTCATCTTGCTTGGTGGTTGAATTTAAACTTTTTTTAAATTGGAAATTCAAAGGTAACACATCCAGTGCATTCAGGCAGAACAGCCTCCCCCTTTTTCAAGATTATCGCCAGACCTGCAGAGTGCCGGCATGCTGGGGATGTGATAAAAGGCACCACATCCACAGCATACCGGCATACGGCGGGTCTGGCAATAGCCCTGAACGAGGGGGAGGCTTTCCCTCTGAAAAGTGTTGGCTTTAATTGTTACCTTTCAATCTGCAGTAAAAAAATTTAAACTTAACCACAAAGGAGATGGCCATCTGTTACCGGGCGCTCCACCACACTCACTCGAGACACTCTCACTTATTATTATTATACAGTATTTATAAAGCGCCAATAGTTCGCTCAGCGCTGTACATTACAAAGGGGGACAGAACATGTGACAGAACAATACCAATACAATGCAAAACATGAGGGGATTGAGGGCCCTACTCCTTGGAGCTTACAATCTAGGAGGGAGGGGATGGTGGTACAGGAGGAGATAGCTGTGGGGGATGGAGTGGTAGGAAGAGTGGAGGAGGTCGGCAGGTTAGCAGGGGGTTGGGTAGGCTTCCCTGAAGAGGTGGGTGTTCAGGGTGCGCCTAAAGGAGAGGAGAGTAGATGATAATCTGATGGGTTGGGGCAGGGAGTTCCAGAGGATGGGTGACACCCTGGAGAAGTCCTGGAGGCAGGCATGGGAGGAGGAGACCAGGGAACTAGAGAGAAGGAGGTCTTGTGAGGAGCGGAGTGTGCGTGTTGGGTGGTACTTGGATATTAGGTCGGTGATGTAGTTCGGGGCAGTATGGTGGACAGCTTTGTACGTCAGTGTTAGGATTTTGAATTTGATCCGTTGCGCAATCGGAAGCCAGTGGAGGGATTGGCAGAGGGGGGTGGCAGAGATGGAGCGGTTGGAAAGGTGAACGAGTCTGGCAGCCGTATTCAGGATCGACTGAAGCGGGGATAGCCAGCGGCGAGGCAGGCCAGTGAGGAGGGAGTTGCAGTAGTCGAGTCGTGATATGATGAGGGAGTGGATGAGCTGTTTAGTGGTTTCTGGGGTTAGGAACGTGCGGATTTTGGCGATGTTGCGGAGGTGGAGTCTGCATGTTGCGGAGGTGGAGTCTGCACGAGTTTGTTAAAGATTGGACTTGGGGCTGGAAGGATAGGTTGGAGTCCAGAATGACACCAAGTACTCTGGCCTGCGGGGCGGGTTTGATGGTGGCGTTGTTGGATGTGATGGAGAAGTCAATGGGGTGTGGTGTCCGGGCTGGGGGGAAGACAAGAAACTTGGTTTTGGAGAGGTTCAGTTTAAGGAAGTGGAGCGATATCCAGTCTGATATTTCGCTCAGTAGGTGTGTGATTCGGGCGGAGACCGAGGGGGTGAGGTGGGGGGTTGACAGATTTGTGTGTTGTCGGCATAGAGGTGGTAGTTGAAGCCGTGAGAGTGTATGAGTTGGCCAAGGGAGGAGGTATAGATGGAGAAGAGAAGGGGCCCGAGGACAGAGCCTTGAGGGACCCCAACAGAGAGGGCATACGGCATTCGTGTCACATAAGATAGTGAGATAGGCAGGACCTCAAAAGGGTCCACCACATCCACTCTACTTTGGGGATTTACTGCCCGCAAATATCTCCCACCACATTTGTTGCAGAATTGTCCACCAACAACCAAGTACGTGGACCATGAGGCCAGCATGGTCTTCCCTCACCTACTACCTGGGATTGACATGTGCTTGAGAAAGGTAGGCCCAGGGCAGATGACTAAAGCTTGCACTGCCTCACTAGAAGTGTTGTCCTGGAGGAGTGAAGCTGGATCCTAGATAGGAACACTTTTGCTGCTGGAGTGTCTGGAGAAGCAAGGTGCATTCTTGGCCCTGCAGGAAATGATGGCTCATCCAGTGAGTTGAGTGCTGCTGTTGCTTTATGATTGAGGGAATATTGATCCAGAATATTGGCCGGTCTAGTTTACAGGTCCATTTTATTTATCAACTCTAAGTGGGTTCTTGGAGTCTTCATATTGTTCTTCTGGGTACCCTGTGCCCTAACTCTTTCTCCCTAGAGCGTATAGGCCCGAATAAATGATATTAACTGTCTAAAAGTTACTGGGACCTATGCAGGGGAGGACTGACAACTCATGGGGCCCCTGGGCAATAGAGGATCATGGGGCCCCCGTGTCCTCATCCACTCTTAAAACCACACCCAAAAAAAAGCCTATGAAAGGTACTAAGGGTATCTCATGGGGCCCCTGGGCAATAGGGGATCATGGGGCCCCTGTGTCCGCACCCACACTTAAAACCACACCCAAAAAGCCTATGAAAGGTACTAGGGGCATCTCATGGGGCCCCCTACTGACCCTGGGCCCTCAGGCAGTGCTCGAGTACCCGAAGGGTTAGTCCACCGCTGGACCTATCTATTCATGTCCTCACTACAAGTCAAGAATTCAGCACCAAGGTGAAATTTTGTCCCACCTGGCCTCTTGGGTTCCCTATAAATGTTTGACAGGGTGCTACATATGGGAACCTGGTGATTGCATACAACACAGCCATCAATGGCCAATTTTACAAATTTATTTCAGAAGTTTGTGTTGTATCATAAAGGGAACCAGTCATGATGGAAACATGGGAGGTTCTATTGTCAATCTTTTGAAAATATACAAATTTGTAGGCTATCATCTTCATCCATCTTCTTCATCCTGAATGAGCTTGCAGTATAAGCATCCATTGAAATTCCATGATCAGGGACCCGCTGACTAGTGAAGGATGAGGATGGCAATTCAGCACCAAGGTGAAATTTCATCCCACCTAGCCTCTTGGGTTCCCTATAAATGTGTAACAGGGTGCTACATATGGGAACCTGGTGATTGCATACAACACATAGCCCACAATGGCCAATTTTACAAATTTATTTCAGAAGTTTGTGTTTTATCATAAAGGGAACCCGTCATGATGGAAACATGGGAGGTTCCATTGTCAATCTTTTGAAAAGATACAAGTTCGTAGGCTATCATTTTCATCCATCTTCTTCATCCTGAATGAGCTTACAGTATAAGCATCCATTGAAATTCCATGATCAGGGACCCGCTGACTAGCGAAGGATGAGGATGACAATTCAGCACCAAGGTGAAATTTTATATTTGAATAAATATTAACTGTCTAAAAGTTACTGGGACCTATCTATGTCCTCACTACAAGTCAAGAATTCAGCACCAAGGTGAAATTTTGTCCCACCAGTTTGTGTTTTATCATAAAGGGAACCTATCATGATGGAAACATGGGAGGTTCCATTGTTAATCTTTTCTAAAGATACAAGTTTGTAGGCTATCATCTTCATCCATCTTCTTCATCCTGAACGAGCATACAGTATAAGTATCCATGGAAGTTCCATGATCAGGGACCCACTGACTAGTGAAGGATAAGGATGACAAGCCTGGGAACACAGGGATGGCGGCTCTCCTATATTTCTAACATGAAAGACTGACTTTATTGATTATGTAAAGGGATTTTTTGCACAGGTTGGTCTCAGCAACCGGTGAGATACAAGTGGTTAATTTCTTTGCTTACAATCAACGTTGAAAATATTGGATGGAAAAATTCCTAGGAAAGTTTCTCACGTCCCAGAACTCAGTGCAGTCTCGCCCCCGCTACTTACAACACCCTACAGAGAAATAATCTTATCACCGCTCCATATAAATCACTGCTGCTATCTTCATAACACAGCACCACCATATAGCCCAGGAAAATACAAGGAAGGATTCAAGGCATCCAGGCCTGTCTGTGTTCATAGGAGTATTTCACTGGCTGGAGGTCAAAGTCCAGCCTTTATTTTCTGCACCATGAGAATCTGCAGCAGTTGGCGAAAGCAGTGGAGCAAGGAAGGAGCATTTAAAATGTAAACACATTACATCATTAAAATCTCATTTAATTTAAGCATTTTTATTTGAAAAAGTGCTTTCAAATCTGCAGCTTTCATTAAAGCAATCCCAGCTTGATCCTGCCATGAAGATTCTTGTTCGATTTTACTCATTGAGCTGCCTAGATGAGAAGAACAGGTCTGAGACAGTAAAAAGGAGTTTCGGTCACCCTCAGGAGCCATTTAAAGACAATTGCAAAATCTCTCAATTTCTGCTAAAATTTCAGACAGAAAACTTTTAATTTTGTTCATCCTTAGCGGCAATGGTTTAAAAATGTGTGCTGCTATGTTGTCACCCTTTCACATGCACCCTTAGTGGAGGCTACAAGTGGCCTTGCCTTCACACATTGAGCAGGCTTGGTCCACTGTTGTCACCAGCGACATACAGTGAAGGAAATAAGTATTTGCTCCCCTGCTGATTTTGAATGTTCGCCCCTCACAAAGAAACAATCGGTCTAAAAATCGAATGTTCGGTGTATTATAACACTGAGAGACAGAATAGCAACAACAAATTCAAAAGAAAAAATGCATGTCTAACAAATTATGCACTGATTTGAATGTTCATGAGGGAATTAAGTATTTGATCCCCTATCATTCAGTAGGAGGATTTCTGGCTACCAGGTGTCTTTCATACAGGTAACAAGCTGAGATTAGAAGCAGTCTCTTAAAGGGAGTGCTACTAATCTCATTTTGTTACCTGTATAAAAGACACCTGTCCACAGGAGCAATCAAACCATCAGATTCCAAACTCTCCACCATGGCAAAGACCAAAGAGCTGCCCCAGGATGTTAGGGACAAGATTGTAGACCTACACAAGGCTGGACTGGGCTACCAAACTATGGCCAAGCAGCTTGGTGAGAAGGTGACAACAGTTGGTGCAATCATTCACAAATGGAAGAAACACAAAACAAGTGTCAGTCTCCCTAGGTCTGGTGCACCATGCAAGATCTCACCTCGTGGAGTGTCAATGATCATGAGAACAGTGAGGAACCATCCCAGAACTACACGTGAGGACCTTTTCAATGATCTCCAGGCAGCTGGGACCACAGTCACCAAGAAAACAATTGGTAACACACTACACCAACAAGCATTGAAATCCTGCAGTGCCCACAAGGTCCCTCTGCTCAAGAAAGTACATGTCCAGGCCCGTCTGAAGGTTGCCACTGAACATCTGAATGATGCAGAGGACTGTGTGAAAGTGTTGTGGTCAGATGAGACGAAAATCAAGCTCTTTGGCATCAACTAAACTCGCCTTGTATGGAGGAGGAGGAATGCTGCCTATGAACCCGAGAACACCATCTCAACTGTGAAACATGGTGGTGGAAACATTCTGCTTTGGGGGTGTTTTTATGTTAAGGGGACAGGACAACTGCACTGCATCAAAGGGACGATGGACGCGGCAATGTACCATCAAATCTTGGGTGAGAACCTTCTTCCCTCAGCCAGGACATTGAAAATGGGTTGTGGATGGGTGTTCCAGCATGACAATGACCCAAAACACACGGCCAAGGCAACAAAGGAGCGGCTCAAGAAGAAGCACATTAAGGTCCTGGAATGGCCTTGCCAGTCTCCAGACCTTAATCCAATTGAAAATCTGTGGAGGGAACTGAACGTTTAAATTGCCAAACGTCAGCCACCAAACCTTACTGACTTGGAGAGGATCTGCCAAGAGGAGTGGGCCAAAATCCCTCCTGAGATGTGTGCAAACCTGGGGGCCAGCTCCAGGAATCGTCTGACGTCTGTGATTGCCAATAAGGGATTTGCCACCAACTACTAAGTCATGTTTTGTGAAGGGGATCAAATCATTATTTCCCTCATGAATATGCAAATCAGTCATCATTTGTTAGACATGCATTTCTGCTGAATTTGTTGTTGCTATTCTGTCTCTCAGTGCTACAATACACCGAACATTCAATTTTTAGACCGATCATTTCTTTGTGAGTGGGCAAACATTCAACATCAGCAAGGGATCAGATATGCATTTCCATCACTGTAGATACCAACTGTCATGGATCTGCTGGTGGGACAGTCCTGCATCTCAACTAACTTTGTAGCACCCTCCTAGTTAGTGAAGGTTGTTAGGTAAATTTAGTTTAGCTCCTCTGTAATCAGTGGATCAGGGGTTGATTGTTCCAGCCTGCTCAGTGTTTCACAGACTGTTGGTCTGATTGTTTCTGCCTGACGTCTAGAGGATTCTAGAATTACAGTGGGAGGAACAGTGGGAGAGCAGTTTGAATATTTATGAGAACCAAGCTAATCCCTGGAGAGGCATGCCCAGTAGGTGGCTGGAAAGCCCATAAATAGTCCGAACCCTGGAGCAGGGGGAGAGAGTTCCTGGGTCCAGTCCTGCTGGAGTAGACCTGTTTATTGGAGGTGCCATCTAGAAGACATCGCATTCACACCTGAAGCTTTAGTTGGCAGGCCCATTTGCAAAGCCAGGTTCGGGAGTCTGGAGTCTGGAGGAGCTCACTGAAGAGTACCAGGAGGAAACTGGGGGAAAGGTGACCAGCTGTCCTATGGTGGTATGAGTCCAGATCTCCCTCACTGAGAAGAAACCGGTGAATATCAGAGGGAGGCAACCAATCACCCTGTGACCAGGTGAGTAGATGACCCCGGTGCTGGAAGTTAGTGACTGTGTGGTTTTGGTCCTTTGGGAAAGTTCTAATCGCCTATCATCATTGGAGATTCTGTGAGACATTTTGTGAAGCTCAGCAAGATAGAAGCGGAGTTCTCAAAGAGTTCAGTTCACCAGTTTTGGGGTATCCCATGCTTCCTTTACCCCATCCAAGTTCAATGTTTTAATAAAACCCTAAAAAAAACCCCAAAGCCCTACAATGTCCTTTTTGAGCCAGTGGAAGAGTGAAGAAGATACTGTGTGCCTGGCTGTGTGTGCTCTAACTGAAGAAAAAGAGTCAGTTCACCATCATCTCGATAGGGGGTGCGCTATACAGTAAGTGTATTAACATCAACCATAACTGAAAAAGGCATTGATTGGGGGGTCTCCATATTTAGAGGTGGGCGTCAAGGTAAGACCAGCCAGGTAAGAGGATTTTGGATTGGATTTTGGCAGTGTCAAGGTCCTACCTTTTCCCTGAGGTTATGTTACTCCATGTGCTGGCGTCCATCTTGGATTCTGCTGTGCATGGTGGGAATCCTTTTATGCCGTCAGGTCTCTGTGGTCCATCCCCCAGAGGGGTGTGGCTGATGACATATAAGCCTGTGGCCCGCACATGCTCTTTGCACTTGTGTCTTGTGTCTTTGTGTTGCTATTACTCTGTTGTGACTCTCGTGACTCTCCTGGTATCTGATTCGGCTTGTGACTCGACTATTCTTTGTATTCTCCTTTGATCTGACCCTCTGTTGCTGAACCCGGCTCGTGACCTGTGATTCTCGTCTGCTGTCCTGTACTGTTTTGTCCTGTTGTTGTTGACCCGGTTTGTCTGACTACTCTTTGTCTCTTCCACCAGCTACACGCCATTGGCGGCGGCCATTACCGCAGCTGAGGTGTCTCGGGGGCCGCGACCTGGTTCCTGGCTGCGTCAAGTCCATCCCCGCCATCAGGGGCCCTGGTGAAGGGCAGCCTGGGACTTAGACTCCGCGCCCTGAGGGACTTCGGTCTGTGGGTGGTGGTTGTCGTCAGCCAGTGCGTTACATTGTTAGGCCTGCCTGTCCGTTCCTCGGCCCCTGCCCTGACAGGCAGGACCAGCCGGTAACCTGGCTATGATTTGGGTGCCTCAACTCAAAAAGTGGAAGGGTGAAATGTGTACTGTGGACAGGGCCAGCGGCGTATTTACTATGAGGCATACAAGGTGTTTGCCTGTGGCAGCAATTTTCAGGGGGGCGGTACCGAGCACCCTGCTTCCCCTGCTGGCTCTCCTGCAGGTTCCCCTCTCCTGCCCCTGCACACCAAGGTGATTCACCTGTCCCCAGCAGGAGCAAGCCATCCCCTCGGTTGGAGTTGAGGAGAACCCAGCTGTCACATCCTTCATGCTGAGGTACTGCTCTCTGCCCCATCCTCTCAGAGCCCAGAGCCACCCTCTTCACCACCAATGAACACAGGCTGGAATTCCTTTGTGATTACCAGGAAGGGGGTGGGGTGTTGGTGGGTGGAGGAAGGGTGGCCAGGGGGGTGTTGATGAGCAGCGGTGGCGAATGGTGATGGTCGTGGCTGGGAGGGGCGGCCGATTTTAGTGTTGCCTAGGGCAGCACAAGGGGTAAATACACCACTGGATGGAGCTAACATTGTCCTGAGATCTGAAGTCATAATAAAGGTAAGCAGGTGCGGACTGACCATTCGAGCACTCGGGCACTGCCCGAGGGCCCGTGGTCAGTAGGGGGCTCCATGAAATGCCCCTGGTACCTATTTTTTAGGATTTTTTGAGTGTGGGCAAGGACACAGGGGCCCCATAATCCCCTATTGTCTGAGGGCCCCATGAGTTGTCAGTCCACCCCTGAGTGGAACCCAACGTGGTCTTCTCTTGTTGTAACCCAGTTACATAGTCTGGCTGAAAAAAGACAAAAGTCCATCCAGTTCAACCACAAAAAAAGTTATAATCCTACACCCACAGTTGATATAGAGGAAGGCAAAAAAAACAGCAAAGCATGATCCAATTTGCTCCTGCAGGGAAAAAAATTCCTTCCTGATCCCACGAGAGGCAATCGGATATTCTCTGGATCAACTTTTCTCACGGGCGGACTGACAACTCATGGGGCCCCTGGGCAATAGGGGATCATGGGGCCCCCGTGTCCTCACCCACACTCAAACCACACCCAAAAAAAGCCTATGAAAGGTACTAGGGGGATCTCATGGGGTCCCCTACTGACCCTGGGCCCTTGAGCAGTGCCCGAGTGCCCAAATGGTCAGTCCGCCCCTGACTTTACCTATGTTATATCCAGTTATATTCTGTGTATCCAAAAAACAATCCAGGAATTTTTTTTTTAAGCAATCCACTGAGCTGACCAGAACCAACTCTTGAGGGAGTCTATTCCACATTTTCACAGCTCTCACTGTGAAGAAACCTTTCCATGTTTGGAGATTACATTTCTTTTCCTCCAGACGTAAAGAGCGCCCCCTTGTCCTCTGTGATGACCTCAGGGTGAATAGCTCTACACCAAGTTCACTATATGGACCACTGAAGCAGGGGCGGACTAACAACTCATGGAGCCCCCAGGCAATAGGGGATCATGGGGCCCCTGTGTCCTTGCCCAAACTCAAAAAAGCCTATGAAAAAGGTACCAGGGGCATCTCATGGGGCCCCCTACGGACCCCGGGCCTTCGGGCAGTGCACGAGTTTTCAAATGGTCAGTCCGCCCCTGCACTGAAGTATGCTTCAGGTTCAGATGAGTGATGTGCAACCCACACTGGAGTAGGTGCATGTAGGCAGGAAGGTCCTGAAAGGAGCTTGAGGAGATAATCAACACTGAGAAAAGCTGAAATCAGTATTTTCTAAAAGAAACAAGGCAATAGTTTATGGCGCATAGTGCTTTAACAAACACTACATGGAAAAGCTGCCCCTCTGGTACCTATAGGCAGGGGCGTATTTACCACAAGGCAAACAAGGCACTTGCCTAGGGGAGCATTTTTCAGGGGGGCAGCACCCCCCCCCCCCCCAGAAGAAGGGATGAAAGAAGTGACACGCGCACCATGGGAACCAGGTTGGATCTGAGAGAGGCTGTGGGCTGCTTGGTGGTGTACGGTATGTAGAGCCTGATTCTCGTTCCCGGGGATGTCCAGAGTTGTGAAGATGAGTGTCTTTCTCTCTATAGTGGAAGAAGGCTGTCCCAGGTGGGGGGCAGGGGTGTTGTTGGTCAATGTCAGGCTCTTTTCGCTGGAAGGGGATGGGGGGTGGTGGTGTTGGTTAGTATTCGTGGGGGCAGATGTTTTTTCTGCTGCCTGGGGCAGCACAAAACCTAAATACCCCAATACCTATAGGTACAGGCCCATGGTGCCTAATGTTAAAACTGAAAGGATGGGAGTGCCAAACTAGCTTGTAAGGTCTTTGAAAGATTATATTTTGCAAAATCGAATGCGTTTCGGGGGCTCAGATTTTTGGCTTCATTGGGAATAAAAAACAGATCACAGAGGCGCCTGGATTGAAAATACCAGCCTCCTATTATATCCAGAATTCAGCAGAAGCCTTCAGTACAAAGTTCCCCCCGCTGTCGTTACAGGTCCCCTTGCAGCTTAGGATCAGCATCTGTATCCCGGGATGAAGCGGATGCAGATTTGTAATCATACAAGACCAGCCTTTTATGTATAGATTTCATATAATAAGTCATATGCCCCCTTCCCCCACCCAGAACGTTGGCCGGTGTATATAGAAAAGAACTTGCATTAGACAATAGGCAATCAGTCATAGAGCGTGGAAATAGATAGGACGCCATGACATTACAATAGGAGCCATAGAAATGAAATTCTTCCTGAGCAAACAATCCACTTTGTTTCCCTAACAGTAAGGGGGCTATTTATAAAGATTCAAATTGATATCAACACATTTTTTTATGGGAAGCGACCCTGAAAAGTTATTTTCATTCATTTAGCCGCCAGGGTCAATTTCTTTTCTCGTGGTGATGAAATACGGCAAAATATGGAGGCAATCCACGGGCCGACTTTTCTAAGGAGAATAGAAGTGTGATGGCTACATTGTAGCACTTTATGGATCCTCTTCATGGCTGATCGTAAGTCATTTGGCACAGGGGCCGACTGACAACTCATGGGGCCCCCGGGCAATAGGAAATCGTGGGGCCCCTGTGTCCTCGCCCACACTCAAACACACCCAAAAAAGCCTAGGGACACAGGGGTCACTGGACACACATGGGTTTCTGGAGACACAGGGGTCACTGGACACACATGGGTTTCTGGAGACACAGGGGTCACTGGACACACATGGGTTTCTGGAGACACAGGGGTCACTGGACACACATGGGTTTCTACAGACACAGGGGTCACTGGACACACATGGGTTTCTGGAGACACAGGGGTCACTGGACACACATGGGTTTCTGGAGACACAGGGGTCACTGGACACACATGGGTTTCTACAGACACAGGGGTCACTGGACACACATGGGTTTCTACAGACACAGGGGTCACTGGACACACATGGGTTTCTACAGACACAGGGGTCACTGGACACACATGGGTTTCTACAGACACAGGGGTCACTGGACACACATGGGTTTCTAGAGACACAGGGGTCAAAGGAGACACAGGGTTGCTGAAGACATAACAGTTGCAGATGACACAAAGGTCACTGGAGGAAAAGGGATTGCTGGAGACACAGGGTTTGTAGGAGACACATGGGTTGCAGGAAACAAAGTGGTCACAGATGACACAAGAGTTACTAGAGGCACAGGGGTTGCTAAAGACATAGGAGCAGGGGCAGACTGACAACTCATGGGGCCCTCGGGCAATAGGGGATCATGGGGCCCCTGTGTCCTTGCCCAAACTCAAAAAAGCCTATGAAAAAGGTACCAGGGGCATCTCATGGGGCCCCCTACTGACCCCGGGCCCTCAGGCAGTGCCCTAGTGGCTAAATGGTCAGTCCGCCCCTGATTTGGCATCACTTTACAGATCAGACAGCTGCACACTGTAGAGCCCAAAGGCGGCATGCAGCCCTTTTGCACTGATTGTGTGGCCCTTAGGCCCCTGCAGACAATGGTCTGTGTTTTCCATACTTATGTGTTGACTCAGCACCAGAGGCGCCCCTAGGGTTGGTGTCACCTGGTGCGGTAATACGTGGTGTCACCAGTGGTGTATGTAGGCTTCCTGCTGTACTAGACAACACAGAAATCGTCCCCCGCCCCCCCCCAAGGAGAGACCCTGACACCGACCAACACCCCTCTCTCCCCAAAAGAGAGCCTGACATTGACCAACAACACCCCAGCCCCCCACCCGAGAGAGCCTTCCACTACCATTGCCCCCATACACTGGCAACCCTACCCCAGTGAGAGGGAAGACACTGACCTTGACAGCTCCGGACATCCCCAGGAACAAGAGTCAGGCTCCACATACACCATCAAGCAGCCCGCAGCCTCTCACAGATCCCACCTGGTCCACATGTTGTGTGTGTCTCTTCTGCCATCCTTTCTTTTGGGGGGTAGCGCTGCCCTCCTGAAAGATGCCGCTGCCCCCCTGAAAGATGCCGCTGCCCCCCTAAAAGATGCTGCTGGCCCCCTGAAAAATGCTGCCCTAGGCAAATGCCTTGTTTGCCTTGTGGTAAATACACCCCTGGGTGTCACCCCTCCAGAGAGGAAGGAGCGGTGCCGGTGTAGCGGTAAAATGAGTATCCCTTGAAGATGTGTATCCCGCGACTGCGCATGTGCCCGTTTCAGGCCGAAGAAGCCGATCTTCGACTTTAGCACAGAGCTGGCGATCGGCTTCTTCGGCCTGAAAGCAGAACATGCGCAGTTGCTTCAGGGGATACTCATTTTACCGCTACACCAGGGCAGGGGCAGCTGTCACTGTGGTGGCATTCTGCTCCTGCACCCCCTATGATGGTGTCACCCTGTGCGGCCCGCACCCCCCGCACCTCCCTAGGGACGCTACTGCTCAGCACAGTGAAGGAAAATATTCTTTAGATCGACTTCTAGTAGTTACATGGATTGGTATTATTCTTTTACAGTATCTTACCTTTTTCTGTGCTGTGTGCCCCTTTAACATTTTTTTTTCTCTCTCTGATCCTTTCTAAGCCTTTTTTTTTGCTATTTGGCACTGTGCTACTTTAACTGGCAATTGTGCAGTCATTGTGGCCGAAATGGATTCTGCTACATGTCTTTGGTAAAAAAAAAAAAAAAAAAACCCCAATAAGTGTATATTGATTGGTTTGTGAGAAAGCTATAGGATCTACATGCAAAACGCATAAAAGAAAGTGCAATACCGCAAAACACACTGCAGAAATGGATCAAACGCAAACTACATAGGTGTGACCCTAGCCTAAGGCACAGTTAAAGGGCTACGCTGAGCATTAAATGGGGCCTACAGGAAGCACGACTGTGGAAACATTGATTTTTTTTTTTTTACAGGTACTGTATATAGAATTCCACCTGGTAGCACTGGGGTCTTCGGTTCAAACCGCAACCCCAGCACCACCTGCCTGGAATTTGCATGTTCTCCCTGTGACTGTGTGGGTTTCCTCCCACACTCTAAAGCCATGCGGGTAGGTGAATTAGCTCCTGTCTAAATTGGCCCTAGTATGTGTATGTATGAATGTAAGTTAGGGACTTTAGATTGTACGCTCCTTGAGGGTTAGAGACGGGGTGGACTGACAACTCATGGGACCCCCGGGCAATAGTTTCCAAATGGTCAGTCCGGCCCTGGTTAGGGACTGATGTGAATGTACAATATATATATATGCACAGCGCTGTGTAAATTGATGGCTCTATATAAGTACCTGAAAAAAGTGAATAAAAATAAATAGCAACTTCAATTTATGCAGTGCTTTACACACTGTACATTCACATCAGTCCCCGCCCCTGAGGATCTTACTTTTCATCTCACATACATACTAAGACCAAATTAAACAGCATCCAATTCACCTACCAGTGAGTCTTTGGAGTGTGGGAGGAAACAAGGCAAGCAATGGGAGAACATGCAAACTCTGTGCACCTAGGGGGTTATCCACTAATACTGGAGAGTGCAAAATCTGGTGCCTCTCTACACAGTAACCAATCAGCTTCCAGGTTTTATTGTAAAAGTTTAACCACTTCCCGTCCGGCAGCTTTATATAAACGGCCGGACGGTGGCAGTGCATGGGCGAGTTGCAGTTCATAAACGGCGCCCGCCATTTTGAATTGTGTGCGCCCCCTGGGAGCGCGCAGCACCACGATCCGGACACAGCGGAACACCGATCTCTGTACGGGACCTCTGTGTGAGGCCAGCTTTAGTTTGTTGCCGGTTCACACTAGAACGCATGCATTCAAATGTGTATTCTTTTTGTGCCTTCCCATGCGTTCTGTTTTTGGCAGCCCACTCATTTCAATGGGCTGCCAAACACACAGAAATGCAAAAAAGAAAAAAAAGCAGGCGCTAATTTAAAAAACACACCAAATCATATGGTACTGCGATACCATGCGCTTTGGTGGCCACAAACGTGCTGCATTTGCTAGATGTCTTTCAATTAATTGCACCCACGCAGGTCTAGCAAAGCAAGCACATCCCCATGCGGTGCGGGAAATGTGCATGGAAACATGCTTTTCCCGCACCGCGTTCTCGTGTGATCGGCCCCTTAAAGCATTACAACAAAACCTGCCAAATGAAAACTTGATTTGTTGGTAGATAGCGGGTGGGAGGCGGGGAGGATTGGGCGACTTCTTCCCCCATACAATATTTAATCTGCGAACCCTGGTATGCTTTCATTGTCTCCCAGATGGAACAATCTAACATTCTTTCACAAATGTCAAACCAATTAATTTTGACACTTTCATGTCTTTTCTTCTTTTTTGACTGTAATTGTTGCTTTTTTCATCAAATGCCTCCATTGTAGGACAGTGTGCTTATTATTATAACTTACATCTGTTATTTGTCATTTTAAAGTAACCCGTTACATTGTCACGCTCACCTTTGACAAGTCTCTTAATGGAAGAATGGGAACAATGAGGAATCAATTAAAACAATCAGAGGGAATTAGCCATTTTAAGTCTCGGAGACTTGAAACGTACATTTTTAAAAGACTCCATTTTCTTGGGATCAGAAAGATTTTTTTTCCCCCCCAGATGTTATAATAGTCGTTTGTGTTCATTTAATTGTGAAATAAGTTGACCGCAGAGATATAGGGAATCTGGCCAAAAGTGAAAACGTTAGGATTTACAGTTCTCTTTAGGTCCATTGTGTCACATACAGGGGTCCCCATATACTGAGAGAGATAGTTCAAGAAATATAGGAGAGTACCTGAGGCTGTATGGAGATGCAGGTGTCACAGAGATCAGGACGCACAGAACTCAAAGGATTGCTCTGGAGTGACTGCTAGAGAATGGAGGCTCTGGGGTCACTGGTTGACAGAAGAAGCTTGGGAGTCACTGGAGAAACAAACACACAGGGATCACTGGAGATGCAGAAGTCATTGGAGACATAGGAGTTGCAGGAGACACAGAGGTAGCAGGAGAGACAGGAGGTACAGGATAAACATGGATTTCTGGAGACACAGGGGTCACTGGGCACACATGGGTTTCTGGAGACACAGGGGTCACTGGACACACATGGGTTTCTGGAGACACAGGGGTCACTGGACACACATGGGTTTCTGGAGACACAGGGGTCACTGGACACACATGGGTTTCTGGAGACACAGGGGTCACTGGACACACATGGGTTTCTGGAGACACAGGGGTCACTGGACACACATGGGTTTCTGGAGACACAGGGGTCACTGGACACACATGGGCTTCTGGAGACACAGGGGTCACTGGACACACATGGGTTTCTGGAGACACAGGGGTCACTGGACACACATGGGTTTCTGGAGACACAGGGGTCACTGGACACACATGGGTTTCTGGAGACACAGGGGTCACTGGACACACATGGGTTTCTAGAGACACAGGGTCGCTGGACACACATGGGTTTTTGGAGACACAGGGGTCACTGGACACACATGGGTTTCTACAGACACAGGGGTCACTGGAGACACATGGGTTTCTAGAGACACAGGGGTCACTGGACACACATGGGTTTCTACAGACACAAGGGTCACTGGACACACATGGGTTTCTACAGACACAGGGGTCACTGGAGACACATGGGTTTCTAGAGACACAGGGGTCACTGGACACACATGGGTTTCTACAGACACAGGGGTCACTGGACACACATGGGTTTCTGGAGACACAGGGGTCACTGGACACACATGGGTTTCTACAGACACAGGGGTCACTGGAGACACATGGGTTTCTAGAGACACAGGGGTCACTGGACACACATGGGTTTCTACAGACACAGGGGTCACTGGACACACATGGGTTTCTAGAGACACCTGGGTCAAAGGAGACACAGGGTTGCTGAAGACATAACAGTTGCAGATGACACAAAGGTCACTGGAGGAAAATGGATTGCTGGAGACACAGGGTTTGTAGGAGACACATGGGTTGCAGGAAACAAAGTGGTCACAGATGACACAAGAGTTACTAGAGGCACAGGGGTTGCTAAAGACATAGGAGCAGGGGCAGACTGACAACTCATGGGGCCCCTGGGCAATAGGGGATCATGGGGCCCCTGTGTCCTTGCCCAAACTCAAAAAAGCCTATGAAAAAGGTACCAGGGGCATCTCATGGGGCCCCCTACTGACCCCGGGCCCTTGGGCAGTGCCTGAGTTTCCAAATGGTCAGTCCGCCCCTGCATAGGAGTCACTAGAGATATAGGAGTTGCAGCTGATAAAGGGGTCACAGGAGATACAAGGGTCTCTGAAGACATAGTAATTGCTAGAGAAATAGGGGGTCGCAGCAGACACAGGGGTCATAAGAGGCACAGGGGTCACTGAAAACAGAGGAGTTGCAAGTGACACAGAGGTCACTGGAGGCACAGGGGTTGCTGGAGACACAGGGATTGTAGGAGACACAAGAGTTGCTAGAGACATCGGAGTTGCAGGAGGCACAGAGATCACTGAAGACATAGGAGTCACTAGAGACACAGGGGTTGCTTAAGGCACAGAGGTCGATGGATACACAGGGGTCGCTGAAGACATAGCAGATGCTAGAGACACATGAGTTGCAGGAGACACAGAGGTCGCTGGAGAAAAAGGGGTCACTGGAGGCACATACAGTAGATGTGAAAACACAGAGGAGACAGGAGTTACCAGGCGAACAGGAAACACAGAGGTTGCTGGAGACACAGGAGTTGGTAGAAACAAAAGGTTGAAGGAAACATAATTGTCGCTGGAGATACAGGAGAGCATAGATCACTGGAGACACTCAGGAAACCCATCATCACCATCAGGAGCTCTGGTGAACACCGGCTAGTGCTTAGACCCCATGAGCCCATGGCATGCAACTGATAGCTGTGCCATTGGTCTTGACAGAGAAGTCAGGGGGAGGGGTATGTGGGGTATATGGGGGAGGACATATTAGGAGCTTGGTTTTGGATAGAATGAGTTTGAGGAAGTTGTGTGACATCCAGGCTGATATGTCTAAATAGTAATATACAATTATGTCAATTAGTGATATGGGAGGAGACTGATGGGGTGAGCTGAGGAGTTGAGAGATAGGTTTGGGTGTCATCAGCATAGAAATGGTACATGGGTGACCCAAGGTGGAGGTGTAGATTGAGAATAGGGGAGGTCCAAGAACAGATCCTTGGGGGTCCCCAATGGAGAAAGGAATAGAAGAGGAGGAGGTAGAGTTGTAAGTGACACTGAAGGTGCGGGGAGATTCTGTAGGTAGGAGGGGAACCAATGAAGAGAACAATCACCGAGACTATGGGAACAGAGTGTTTTGATGAGGAGCGGGTGGTCAACAGAGAGGTCCAGGAGTAGGAGTACAGGATAGTGACCATCAGTTCTAGTTACGTTAGTAGGTCGTTTGTGAGGTTTAGGAGAGCAGTTTCTGTGGAGTGTTGAAGGTGAAATCCAGACTTTGTCCCCTGTCCCCTGTCCTGTCCCTCGTTCCCCCGTCCCCTGTCCTGTCTCTTGCACATCTTTGTCCTCTGTCCTGTCTTTTGCACCACCTGTGTTCCCAGTCCTGTCTCTCGCATCCACTTTGCCCCCTGTCTCTCACTCCCCCTTGTCCCCTATCCTGTCTCTCACCCCCCCTTGTACCCTGTCCTGTCTTTTGCACCCCCCTTTGTCCCCTGTCCCGTATCTCGCACCCCCCTTTGTCCCCTGTCCCCTCTCTCACATCGCCTTTGTCCTCTATCCCATCTCTCACACCCCCCTTTGTCCCATGTCCCCTCTCTCACATCGCCTTTGTCCTCTATCCCATCTCTCACACCCCCCTTTGTTCCATGTCCTATCTCTCTCACCCCCCTTTGTCCCCTGTCGCGTTTCTCTCACCCCCCTTTGTCCCCTGTCGCGTTTCTCTCACCCCCCTTTGTCCCCTGTCCTGTCTCTTGCACCCCCCTTTGTCCCCTGTCCCATCTCTCACATCCTCTTTGTCCCCTGTCCTATCTCTCACACCCCCCTTTGTCCCATGTCCCCTCTCTCACATCGCCTTTGTCCTCTATCCCATCTCTCACACCCCCCTTTGTTCCATGTCCCATCTCTCTCACCCCCCTTTGTCCCCTGTCGCGTTTCTCTCACCCCCCTTTGTCCCCTGTCCTGTCTCTTGCACCCCCTTTGTCCCCTGTCCCATCTCTCACATCCTCTTTGTCCCCTGTCCCATCTCTCACATCCTCTTTGTCCCCTGTCCCATCTCTCGCACCCTCCTTTGTCCCCTGTCCTGTCTTTTGCACCACCTTTGTCCCCAGTCCTGTCTCTCACATCCACTTTGTCCCTTGTCTCTCACTCCCCCTTGTTCCCTGTCATGTCTCTCGCCCCCCTTGTCTCCTGTCCTGTCTTTTGCACCCCCTTTGTCCCCTGTCCCATCTCTTGCACCCCCTCGGTCCTCTCTCTCGCACCCCTTTGTCCTCTATCCCATCTCTCGCACCCCCTTTGTCCCCTGTACTGTCTCTCAAACCCCTCTGTCCTCTGTCCCATTTCTCGCACCACCCTTTGTCCCTTGTCCCATCTCTCACACCCCCTTTATCCCCTCTCTCGAACCCCCTCTGTCCCCTCTCTTGCACCCCCTCTGTCCCCTCTCTTGCACCCCCTTGGTCCCCTCTCTTGCACCCCCTTTGTCCCCTCTCTCACACTGCCTTTGTCCTCTATCCCATCTCTCGCACCCCCTTTGTCCCCTGTACTGTCTCTCAAACCCCTTTGTCCTCTGTCCCATTTCTCGCACCCCCCTTTGCCCCTTGTCCCATCTCTTACACCCCCTTTGTCCCCTCTCTCGCACCCCCTCTGTTCCCTCTCTTGCACCCTCTTTGTCCCCTCTCTCACACTGCCTTTGTCCTCTATCCCATCTCTCGCACCCCCTTTGTCCCCTGTTCCATCTCCTGTACCCCCTTGTCCCCTGTCCCATCTCTTCTACCCCTTTGTCCCCTGTCCTGTCTCTCACCCCCCCCTTTTCCCCTGTCCTGTCTCTCGTGCCCCCCTTGTCCCCTGTCCTGTCTCTGGTCCCCCCCTTGTCCCCCGTCCTGTCTCTTGCCCCCCCCCTTGCCCCCTTTCCTGTCTCTCATCCCTCCCCTTGTCCCCTGTCCTGTCTCTTGCCCCCCCCTCCCTTGTTCTGTCTCTCGCCCCCCCCCCCCTTGTCCCATGTCCTATGTCTCGCACCCCCCCCAGCCCGTCCTGTCTCTCGCGCCTCCCTTGTCCCCTGTCCTGTCTCCCCCCCCCCCAGCCCATGTCCTGTGTCTCACACCCCTTTGTCCCATGTCCTGTCTCTCGCCCCCATACCCCCCCCCCCCCCAGTACTTGTCCTGTGTCTCTAACCTCCCCCTTGTCCACTGTCCTGTCTCTCACTCCCCCCCAGCCCCCATCCTGTCTCTCGCCCCCGCCTTGTGCCCTGTCCTGTGTCTCGCCCCCCCCTTGTCCCCTGTCCTGTGTCTTGCCCCCCTTGTCCCCTGTCCTGTGTCTCGCCCCCCTTGTCCCCTGTCCTGTGTCTTGCCCCCCTTGTCCCCTGTCCTGTGTCTTGCCCCCCTTGTCCCCTGTCCTGTGTCTCGCCCCCCCCCCCGTGTCCCCTATCCTGTGTCTCGCCCCCCCCCCCTTGTCCCCTGTCCTGTGTCTTGCCCCCCTTGTCCCCTGTCCTGTGTCTTGCCCCCCCTTGTCCCCTGTAATGTCTCTCGCCCCTCCCCCCCATGTCCCCTGACTTGTGTCTCGCCCCCCCCCTTGTCCCCTGTCCTGTGTCTCGCCCCCCTTTGTCCCCTGCACTCATTGATCCCAGGGGGGGGTCTATGTTTCCTGGAAGTTGTGTCTTCTCCAGGAATCGGCTCGCTCTTGAAAGAAGCTGAGTGAGATGTGAAGTGAGCCTTCCATGTGTCAGTGAGCAGTGACACCAATGAACTGGCTCTGCCCGGCGTAGGTAAGAGGATTTCCTGGAAGCAGTCAGTGACTGACACATGTTCGGGGGTCAGAGGTCAAAGGTCTCTCCGGGTAACCAGAGGAAGTGACCCCAATTAAAGTAATAACAGAACGCAGGCTCAGGGTCCGTGATTTGAATAAAAATATTGATATCTGTAATCCTGTGTAATATTCCCCCCCCCCCTGACATCGCGTCTTTTGCCCCAAAACTGTCTCCCATTTCATTTGGGAAGCGTGCGCGGGGGTCCGGCTCTGTATGTTTCCGCAGCCGGGGATTAGGGGGGATTAGGGCTCATATGGAGCTCATAGAAATGGAAAGCAAACAGGATTTTCTTTCTACAAGGCACGTCAATCAAGATTTGGCTGTGGGCCCCGTGTGCGTCCTGAGCGGGCCCCGCATTATGATGGACGTTATCTTTTGAACGTAGTAATATGAGCCGAGTGGAATGTTTGGATAACACAAATGTTTCCAAAGATTTGACAGAAAGTAACACCTGCGTGACACCAATCATGGGAACATTGTGCTCCGTCCACCCAAAGGTGACATTATAGTTGTAGGTGGAGCCTGGGGGGGGTGGAGTCAGTCCT
The DNA here is from genome assembly GCF_062004578.1 of Staurois parvus. Taxonomy (NCBI): domain Eukaryota; kingdom Metazoa; phylum Chordata; class Amphibia; order Anura; family Ranidae; genus Staurois; species Staurois parvus. Next base: position 774,678 of record NW_028318963.1, read on the forward strand.
GGATTCTTCCATGTCTTAGATACTCCAACAGTGAAAGATCCATCTTTGTGCGTCCGGATTCCTCCTGCTATATTCTCCATAATATAAAATGAATTACAATCCACCAGGAATGGTAGAGACCAAAGACCTCTGCAGGGATGGTGGGAACCCTTCATAATGGGCACAGCGGGTGTACAGACCTGGGAACTCAGCACAGGGATGGTGTGAACCCCCTCATAATGGGCACAGCGGGTGTACAGACCCGGGAACTCAGCACAGGGATGGTGGGAACCCCTCATAATGGGCACAGCGGGTGCACAGACCCGGGAACTCAGCACAGGATGGTGGGAACCCATCATAATGAACACAGCAGGCGTATCAGACCTGGGAACTCAGCACAGGGATGGTGGGAACCCTCATAATGGGCACAGCGGGTGTACAGACCTGGGAACTCAGCACAGGGATGGTGGGAACCCCTCATAATGGGCACAGCGGGTGTACAGATCTGGGAACTCAGCACAGGGATGGTGTGAACCCCTCATAATGGGCACAGCGGGTGTACAGATCTGGGAACTCAGCACAGGGATGGTGTGAACCCCTCATAATGGACACAGTGGGTGTACAGACCCGGGAACTCAGCACAGGGAATGGTGGGAACCCCTCATACTGGGCACAGCAGGTGCACAGATCCGGAATTCAGCACAGGATGGTGGGAAAACCCCTCATAATGGGCAAAGTGGGTGTACAGACCGAGAACTAGGCACAGGGATGGTGGGAACCCTCATAATGGGCACAGCGGGTGTACAGACCTGGGAACTCAGCACCAGGGATGGTAGGAACCCCTCATAATGGGCACAGCAGCTGTACAGACCAAGGAACTCAGCACAGGGATGGTGGGAACCCCTCATAATGGGCACAGTGGGTGTACAGACCCAGGAACTCAGCACAGGGATGGTGGGGACCCCTCATAATGGGCACAGCAGGTGCACAGATCCGGGAATTCCGCACAGGGATGGTGGGAACCCCTCATAATGGGCACAGCGGGTGTACAGACCCGGGAACTCAGCACAGCTCTCAGCAAGGGTTAGAAGAGGGATCAAAGGGTTTAAGTGGACCTGTCACAATACAGAGTATACATATTCACAAAGACTCCACGTTAGAAAGCCATAGCGTGACTTTGCCTAGGCTGTGAGATGATGTCATCAGTCTGCTGCAGGCAGGAGGAAGCATTTCCTCAGTCTTCCCTCCCACAGGGATAAAACTGCAACATTGTAACTGTGAGGCAAGTCACAAGCTGAGAGGCTGCAGCAGGGGGCTGATCTGTGTCAGACATTTGTGAACACCGCCAAGAAGTGCACAGGCCACAGGAATTAGCACATGTGCCCTAATACGTATTGGATTCAGGCGGCTATTTTATGTTGATTGGCGTGTTGCTGTGCTGCAATGTATGTCCTTCGGCAAGGTGTGTTGGGGTGCCAATCAGAATGCATTGAACCCCAAGGCTTGCTACATATGCAGTGAACGCGTGCATCCCCGCCACATTACTGGAGCCGTTATCAGTTGATAATCAGAGTGCAGGCTGGAGGACACGGCAGGCGGCTGACATTATAAAGTGGGAAAAATGCCGGCCATAGACGGTTCGTTTATCGGCTGAAAATGAAAAATTGGTCATTCTGTTGCCACCAATGCTTATGAAAATCAGCCCTTTTTCGTACATTTTCCAGCATGACCGATAAAAGAAACAAGGAGGAACTACAAAAATCATCCAAGAACATTGCCCCACTAATGCCGGCCATAGACAGGTCGAAAAATCGGCCGGTTTTTGCACCGTTAGTGGGTTAATTGGTCGGCCATTTTTCGGGGTTTTTTGCACATTTTTTTTATCGATAAAGTTGAAAAATTCACGGCCGATTTTGATGATCGGCCAATTTTCCCGACAATGATGGGCAAATCGGCTGATCGTTTTACCGATAAAAAAATCTGCGCATGAGCCGTGACCTGCAAGAAGAAAAAAGAGGAAGAGAGAAAAAGAAGAGAAAAGAAAGAAAAGAAGAAAAAAAGAAGAAAAGAAAAAGAAGAAGAAAAGAAAAAGATGAAAAAGGAGAATGAAGAAGAAAAGAAAAAGAAGAAAACAAAAAGAAGAAGAGGAAGAAAAAGAAGAAAAGAAGAAGAAAAAGAAGATGAAAAAGAAAAAGAAGAATTCCAGTCCGCTATTATATTTGACGTGAAAAAGTCTTGCGGTTGCAACAATGTATCTATTTGTATCCAAATAAAAACATCTGTATCCGAAATATATACAAATGGATACATTGTTGCAACCGCAAGACTTTTTCACGTCAAATATAATAGCGGAGCTCTCTGCAGGGACAGAAGTAAAAATGCCGGCTGTAGACGGGACGAAAATAGGCCGATTTTTTTACCATTGGTGGTAACATCGGCCGATTGAACAACTGATTTTTTATTTTTTTAAAAAATGTCCGGTTTTCAACCCATCTATGGCCTGCATAACAGTGCGAATATCGGCCAATTATTCTTTCGGATGAAAATTCGGCCGATAAACGAACCGTCTGTGGTCTGCATTAGACGCAAAACACGGCTCCTAATGAAGCTCTTCCATGCACATTGTGTGTCAGACGTTGAATGCGCGGCGCAGCGATGGCGGTGTGACGTCGCTCCGTACGCTGTGATCCACAGCTGGTACACCGTGTGTGAACGCAGCGCGCTCCGACGCTCATTGTCCACACAAGGTCAGCCCACACTCGCTGAGATTTGATGCGTCGGTTTCCAAGGAGACGCAGCTGCTCGTTCTGCGACATGTGGGCTCGATCTGCTCGCCTCTCATAAACATATCAAACAGGGGCAGAATGACAACTCATGGGCCCCCGGGCAATAGGGGATCATGGGGCCCCTGTGTCCTTGCCCAAACTCAAAAAAGCCTATGAAAAATGTACCAGGGGCATCTTATGGGGCCCCCTACTGACCCCGGGCCCTCGGGCAGTGCCCCAGTTTCCAAATGGTCAGTCCTCCCCTGCATTTCAATAAAGGTTGTTTAATCACTTCCGGACCGCCCGCCCGCAACGTACAGCGGATGGCCGACCCGTGCAGGCAAAGCAACGTACTGGTATGTCGCGGCCTGTCTGCGGGTTTCCACGCAGTTTGCGACTGGACACGGGGAATCTGTCAGCAGGTCCCCGCCAATGATTCATGGCTGTGACCTGCTGATCGGCTGTATCCAATCACAGCCCAGAGCCCTGTGTTGACAAACAACACAGGGCTCTGTACAGAGGCAACAATCTCTCTGTTTCTTACTCCTGCAAAGCAGGGAGAAGAAACAAAGAGATCTTTAGCAAATGTTAACCCATTGATTGCCCCTAAATGTTAACCGATTCCCAGCCAGTGTCATTAGTACAGTGACAGTGTATACTATTATCCAGAGGCGTCCCTAGGGTTGGTGTCACCCGCTGCGGTAACACTTGGTGACACCCCCTCCGACGATCCCCTCAGAATGGATCGGATCTGCCGATTGAGCATAATGGATCGGACTTCGATCCATTATGCTCCCCAGTTTGCAGATCCGATCCATCCTGCGGGGAGCGTCGGCATGCAACCTATACGGGGTGACACCGGACCCGCTCCATGAAAAGGTAAGTTGTAAAGAAAGCCGACGATCCCCGCAGGACGGATCGGATCCACCCTGCGGGGATCGTCGGCTTGCTTTACAACTTACCTTTTTGTGGAGCGGGTCTGGTGTCACCCCATGCGGTAGGTGTCACCCCCCCCCTCCCGCACCTGCCTCAGGATGCCACTGCTATTATCACTGTATTAGGGCTCTTTCACACGAACATTCCGATCCGGTCCTCCTGCCCGTTTTTCAGGCGGACCCAATCAGAACCTTTATTCTCCTCTGTGGAGAGGCGGGTGTAAACAGACACGTGTTCATTTACACTCGCCAACATCCGATTCGATCCGCCAAAAAGGGGCGGATGCAGATTCAATTCCCCTCCCGTCCGTCAGATCGGGTCGGATGAAAACAGAAAGGCAGGCCATTTTCATCTGACCGCTCATTGAGGAGAGCGATCAGCTCTGTGTCCGCTCTGCAGCAACAGAGCGGACACAGACCTGTCATTCGCTTGCTCAGCGGCGATCAGCTCTCCTCAATGAGCGGTCGGATGAAAATGGCCCGCCTCTCCGTTTTCATCCGACTCGACCTAACGGACGGAAGGGGAAATGGATCACCATCTGTCCCTTTTTTCGGCGGATCAGATTGGATGTTGGCGGATGTAAATGGACACATGTCCGTTTACATCCGCTGCTCCATAGAGGAGAATGGAGGTTCCGATCGGGTCCACCTGAAAAACGGGCAAGTGGAGGTGATTGGAACGTCCGTGTGAAAGGGCCTTAGTGTCCTTTCACACGGGTGTTCCGTTTCTTTCATTAGTTCTGTCATGTTTTTTCCAAGAAAAAACAGATCGGTTCACATCAGTTTTTCATCTGTTTACATCCATTTTTCATCTGTTTACATCTGTTCTTTTACATCCTATACCAATGCAAAAACGGACCGTATGTCCATTTCCATCAGATTTTCATCAGTTTACATCCATTTTTCATCCGTTTTTCATCAGTTTACATCTATTTTTCATCTGTTTTTCATCAGTTTACATCCATTTTTCATCCGTTTTTCATCAGTTTACATCCATTTTTCATCTGTTTTTCATCAGTTTTCATCCATTTTTCATCTGTTTTTCATTAGTTTACATCCATTTTTCATCCGTTTTTCATCAGTTTACATCCATTTTTCATCAGTTTACATCCATTTTTCATCTGTTTTTCATCAGTTTACATCCATTTTTCATCTGTTTTTCATCAGTTTACATCCATTTTTCATCAGTTTAAATCCATTTTTCATCTGTTTTTCATCAGTTTACATCCATTTTTCATCAGTTTTTCATCAGTTTACATCTGTATTTTTACATCCTTTACCAATACAAAAATGGACCGTATGTCCGTTTACATCTGTTTTTCATCCGTTTACATCTGTTTCCAACCATTTTTTGTCTGTTCTGTTTTTTTTTTTTTTTCAGAAGAAAATTAGGGTTTTCTTCCGTTCAAAAAAACAGATGCTAATGAATGCGGACATTAATGGATTTAAACAGATGATCATCCATTTACATCCGCTAGTCCATAGGAATACATGGGTGTCCATTTTTCATCTGTAAACGGACAGATGAAAAACAGACATACGGAACGCCCGTGTGAAAGGGGGTTAAGTGTCACTGATGATGTCAGTGTCAGTTCCCACCCAGTGTCAGTTAGTGTCAGATTGCCTGCTGCACCATCACTGTCCCAGTATAAGTCGCCGATCACCGCCATTACTAGTATATTAATTATGAAAATTCCAGTATGTATCCCATAGTCGGTAGACGCTATAACTTTCACACACACCAATCAATATACACTGATTAGGATTTTTTTTTTTACCAAAGACGTAGCAGAATACATTTAGGCCTACATTTATGAAGAAATAGTTTTTTTGTTTGTTTGTTTGTTTGTTTTCTTTAATTGATATGGTTTATAGCAGAAAGTAAACAGTAGGTTTAAATTTTCAGTCTTTTATTTGTTTATTAATAAAGAATGAAAACATCAGTGGTGATCAAACACCACCAAAAGAAAGCTCTAGTTGTGGGGCAGCACAGTGGCTAAATAGTGGCTAGCACTTCCGCCTGGCAGTACTGGGGTTGTTGGTTCAAATCCCAGCCACAGCACCACCTGCGTGGAGTTTGCATGTTCTCCCTGTGCCTGCGTGGGTTTCCTCTGGGTACTCCAGTTTCCTCCCACACTCCAAAGACATGCTGGTAGGTGAATTGGCTCCTGTCTAAATTGTCCCTAGTATGTATGAATGTGAGTTAGGGACCTTAGATTGTACGCCCCTTGAGGGTTAGGGACTGATGCAGGGGCGGACTGACAACTCATGGGGCCCCCGGGCAATAGGGGATCATGGGGCCCCTGGGCAATAGGGGATCATAGGGCCCCTGTGTCCTTGTTCAAACTCAAAATGCCTATGAAAAAGGCACCAGGGGCATCTTATGGGGCCCCCTACTGACCCCGGGCCCTCGGGCAGTGCCCGAGTTTCCAAATGGTCAGTCCGCCCCTGGACTGATGTGAATGTACAATATATATGCAAAGTGCTGCGTAAATTGATGGCGCTATATAAGTACCTGAAATAAATAAATTTGTCTGAAAAAACAATACAAATGTGGGTACAGTGTTGCATGGCCGTGCAATTACCAGTTAAAGTAGCGCAGTGCTAAATAGCAAAAAATGTCCTGGTCACAAAGGGGGTAAAACCTTCCGGAGGGCAAGTGGTTAAAAAAAAAAGCGAACAGTGTGACGCACCATGAAGCGGTGGAACATGGCGACATCATAGAGTAGACCTCAAAAAGTGTACTTAAAGTGGAACTCCACCCAAAAGGGGAAGTTCTGCATTAAGGACTGCTCCCCCGCTCCCCATTAAGGATTGGCACCTTTGGGGGGCAGGGGGTGGGTATCCGAATTTGACAGGTACCCGCTCCCACTTCCGGTCCGATTGCCTAGGCGATTGGAAGCGGAAGATGTCCTCTCTTCCTCTAGTCTTGTGGGACACGTGACAGGTCCCAGAAGACTACAGGACCATTCATGAAGTGCAGCGCTTCTCGCGCATGCGCAGTGGGTACCCGGCTGTGAAGCCGTAAGCTGTCACAGCCGGGAACCCACACTGAAGATGCCGGCCTCCTGGAATACAGGACGGCCGGAGAAACGGGCTGCGGGGGACACACCGCGGGACCGAGGGACAGGTAAGTGGCTGTTTTTTAAAAGTCAGCAGCTACAGTTTTTGTAGCGGCTGACTTTTATTTTTTGACAGGTAAGTGGAACTCCACTTTAATTAGGGGTACCCTGAGACTTAAAAATTATTTCCTCTAAAGTAAAAAAGGCCTTTCTAGAGGGACAAGGATACATTGTAGCTGCTGACTTTTATTTTTTGACAGGTAAGTGGAACTCCGCTTTAATTAAAAAGATTTTGGCTTCACATCGACTTTAAAGAAAAGCATCTGAAGCCATGAAAGTGTTAACTAAAGCAGCCACAATCGTGTGTTCCCGAATCACGTATGTGAGAGCCCACGTCGCGGAGGTTTTCATTATGCGCGTCCTTTTCGTGAAAGAGCGAAGAATGGGAACGTTACGAGTAATCGCCTGCTGTGAAAAGGTCATTGTCATCATTCGGGGGCTCATCAGACAAAACCACAACCCCTTCCCGGGGAGCCCAGGTCAGAGGTGACACCAGGTAGGTGCATGTAACCACACAGCCGCCCCCCCCCCCCCCCCCCCCAATGTGTCACCCGGCGCACCCTCTGGAATTCCCTGGCTCTCAGCAAGGGTGGGCTCGAGCGTCATTGTGATGCAGAAGTGCGATGTTCAGGGGGCTTTAACACCTACGGTGACATTGTACTCCATTCTCTCCTCTGCACTGTTCTCACTCCCACACAACCACACTGCCAGCCAAGACGTCTGCTCTCTTCTGATGCGAATCTCCACCGTCAGCTGTAGCAGGAGAGGCCGGTGTGCAGCCCTGCAGGAATTCAGGGGTTAATTCATACCAGGCGGTGCGCCCGCACGTCTGAGCGCACGCTTTTTTTTTGTTCGCACATTCCCATGCGTTGCGTAAATGTGTGCAAAATGCGCAAAATCATTGCAAGCACGATTTTATAGGGTCGATTCACACATGCGTCTAAATCTTTGTCTCTGAAGCCCGAACTACGTTGTAATCGCGCTCCAGAGGCTACCAATAGAAGGTGTGGCTGCGAGTGTTTGTGGCGCTTCTCCATTTACTTGAATGTGGGCTTGCTGCCCACCGATCGCTACATGGCCCTAGTCAGGGGTGGACTGACAACTCATGGGGCTAGCACTTCCACCTGGCAGTACTCGGGTCGTTGGTTCAAATCCCAGCCACAGCACCACCTGCCTGGAGTTTGCATGTTCTCCCTGTGCCTGCATGGGTTTCCTCCGGGTACTCCAGTTTCCTCCCACACTCCAAAGACATGCTGGTAGGTGAATTGGCTCCTGTCTAAATTGGCCCTAGTATGTGTATGTATGAATGTGAGTTAGGGATCTTAGATTGTATGCTCCTTGAGGGTTAGGAACTGATGCAGGGGCGGACTGACAACACATGGGGCCCCCGGGCAATAGGGGATTATGGGGCCCCTGTGTCCTTTCCCGAACTCAAAAAAGCCTATGAAAAAGGTACCAGGGGCATCTCATGGGGCCCCCTACTGACCCCGGGCCCTCGGGCAGTGCCCGAGTTTCCAAATGGTCAGCCTGCCCCTGGCCCTAGTATGTGTATGTATGAATGTGAGTTAGGGACCTTAGATTGTACGCCCCTTGAGGGTTAGGGACTGATGTGAATGTACAATATATATGTAAAGCGCTGCGTAAATTGACGGCGCTATATAAGTACCTGAAATAAATAAATAAATGTCCAGTGAACTTTGCTACAGGCACATCAGAACCCCAGCATATACACAGCCCCATCAGCTGACTATTTCAGCTTGGGGGGAGGGGCGGATAGCGGGCGGCAGAAGCGTGGCTCAACCGTACATTTTTGCTTCCCCCCCAACCGTACGTCTAAACGAAGTCTATCAGTTGTGATACACCAAAATGCACTGTTACTGTTTTCTAGATGTGTGGGGGGGTGGCACTAACTTTTGATCCACACTACTGCATGTGCGCCAGGGGCGGACTGACCATTCAAATACTCGGGCACTGCCCGAGGGCCCGGGGTCAGTAGGGGGCCCCATGGGATGCCCCTGGTACCTTTCATTGGCTTTTTCATAGGCTTTTTTGAGTGTTGGCGAGGACACAGGGGCCCCATGATCCCCTATTGCCCAGGGGCCCCATGAGTTCTCAGTCCGTCCCTGGTGTGCGCGCATGCGTTTCACGTGTGTTTCTGCGCGTCATGTATGGGGCAGCCTATTCATTTGAGTGGGCTGCCCTCCCTGTGTGAAATACAGGGAAAGACATCTTTTCACTTTTTAAAAAAGTGCACCGGGCTGCGAGGTGCTGCGGCACCATGCGGTTTGGAGCACGTAAAAAAGCAGGCATTTTTGGATGCGTGGGGGGTGGCGTTAACAATTTATGGCACCCCTGTGCTTTTGATAAAGAGCAGCGCATTTTGGGAAAGGCGTAACTTTGTTAGATGCGTTTTGCTAGATGCGTGGGGGTGCTATTGAATGTAGTAGCCTGTAAGAGACATACATGGGCTTCCATTGCTGACCAAGAACAGTACTTAGCATGCATGTGCTTCACATGAAAAAAACTACATCTATGATTAGCCCACTTTAAGGGCAGAACCAGGGGCGGACTGACAACTCATGGGGTCCCCGGGCAATAGGGGATCATGGGGCCCCTGTGTCCTTGCCCAAACTCAAAAAAGCCTATGAAAAAGGTACCAGGGGCATCTCATGGGGCCCCCTACTGACCCCGGGCCCTCGGGCAGTGCCCGAGTTTCCAAATGGTCAGTCTGCCCCTGGGCAGAACATGGCTACCTGCTTGCTAAGGATCAGATGACAGATACGTTTGTCTACTCCCGGGGACGGCGTTCATCTTTGGTGTGTACATTATCATCTTTCATCGCATTGTTTTGTGTTTCCAAATATGCAGAATGAAATGTTGATGGCCCGCCAGGCAGACTGAATTAAACAATTACGCCAGGAACATTCGGAGGTGCTGTGCCCTCTGTGCAGAACAACAGGATGGGAAAGTCTCTCAATTAAAGAGATTGCCCCGCTCGCTGCTTCCTGCCTGCAGGCCGTCAGAGGAGACCTGAAGAGTGGAGATGAAATGGCAGATAAGACATGCGGTTTTCCTGGCGGTTGAGCTCAAGTCTGAGATGCTTTTGTAGAACATGAAAGAAGATGAACGTGAAGGTTTTACATCTCTGTCTACACAGCCTCCAGTGCAAGTTGGTCGGTCCACTCGATAAATCCAGATAGAGATGTGTGAAAGTGGGAGTTTTCATTATACTTAAATTTCGGTGAAGATCAGAAGATTTGAGGCACATTTTGCCAATTTGGTCAAATGCATTGCAATTTTATACTTTAAAACACACATTTAATTAAACTATCTCTGTGGGAAATTTAGGACCATATAGAAGATGGTTTGTGTCATTTTCCTGTGCATGCTACCCACCAGTAAAGATGAGCTAAGGTTCAGCCCAAACCTGCATGAAACTGTCGCATGACAGCAGACCGCCAATCCAGTCAGCTACAGCAGTGGAACTCCCCTCCCTGCAGGTACATGTACAAAGGAGCTGGGATGCTGGTGACATAATTGACCAAGTAAGGCCACAAGGCCATATTTGGTTAACTATATTGTCCAAAAATGGCTATATTAGGTCAATGGTGTCACCAGCACCATTAACAAAATACCCCGGTGACATTATTGACTTAATATGGCCACATGAGCATATATGGCCATCAACAATGTCTAGATATGGCCATATTAGGTCAATGATATCACCAGCATCATTAATCTAATATGTTGGTGACATCATTGGCCTACTATGGTAACATGGCCATATTTGATCAATGACATTGTCCACATATGGCCATAATAGGCCAATGATGTCACTAGCATCATTGACCTGATATGGCCACATGACCATATTTATTCGGTCACATTGTCCAAAAATGTTCATATTAGGTCAATGGTGTCACCAGCAGCATTAACAAAATACCCCGGTGACATTATTGACTAAATATGGCCACATGAGCATATATGGCCATCAACAATGTCTAGATATGGCCATATTAGGTCTATGATATCACCAGCATCATTGACCTAATATGTTGGTGCCATAATTGGCCTACTATGGTAGCATAGACATATTTGGTCAATGACATTGTCCACATATGGTCATAATAGGCCAATGATGTCACTAGCCTCATTGACCTGATATGGCCACATGACCATATTTAGTCAGTGACATTGCCCAAAAATGGCCATATTAGGTCAATGATGTCACCGGGATCCAGAACCCTTTGTTACATGTGTCACAAACATTTTATTCTCTATATACACCTCCACCTTTGGTCAGTTGATAACCTTCGATGGTTTCCAACACAACCTATGTAGATGACACCAAAACTAGTCACCTGACCCCCTTCTGTCTTCTCACACATCACTAACGTACTAATTTCATCTCTGTATGATTGTCACAACACTTCTTAATCTTTCCAAAACTGAGTTCATAATTATTATTATTATACAGGATTTATGGCGCCAACAGTTTGCTCAGCACTTTACAATATAACGGGAGACAATACAGCAACAATACAGTTCAATACAAGAGGGATAGGAGGGCCCTGATCCTGGGAGCTTACAATCTAGGATATCCTCCTAGATATTTTTTTTCTTAAAGTATAGCTAAAGGCAAAACATTTTTTTTTTGATTTTGAATACAGTACAGAGAGGTTTGAACCCCTGTTAGTTTTTATTGCGAACTGTGCCCCCGTTAGGGAGATTCACCCTCTCTATATGTCCTAATTACCATTATCATTGAAAGTGAAAGTAAAAGCCAATCATACATTTTGGGTTGTCCCCAGAAAAGTCATAGAGGGGAAATGGTCCAATGGGGACACTAGTTCTGGTGGCCTGGGAGTCCTCAAGGAATTCCATTAATTTGCAGGGATTTCCTCTCACTCATAACCCTTCCCTTGCGCGATATCGAAATGCCCATGATATGCCTAAAGTTCTACTTTAATGCTCCATGTACACAGGCAGCTCCTAAACTCAAGTTTAGGAGCCTTTGGCATTTTTTACCAAAGCTCCTAAACTCAACTCCATGACAGTCCATGTGTCCATGTACATAGGCTTTTAGCAGAGTTTAGGAGCTTCCGTATTTTAGGTGAGGTTTAACCTCCCTCTCCTGAACACAGAAGAATCGCGTTCAGGATAGGAACGTTTTGACCGCCAGCCATAGGTAAATGCAAAACCACAGTACCGCGGTTTTCCTCGATTTGCGTTTTCCTGGTGCTGGCGGTTAGGGTAGGCTCGTGCACTGTTTTTTGATTGGAGCACTTTTTTCACCGTTTTAATTTGGGACAGTGGACTTTATTATTTATTTTCATCACTGATGGTATTATTATTACTGTTTGTTTATTTTTGCGCTGTTATTATTATTATTATACAGTATTTCTAAAGCGCCAATAGTTCGCTCAGCGCTGTACATTACAAAGGGGGACAGAACATGTGACAGAACAATACCAATACAATGCAAAACATGAGGGGATCGAGGGCCCTGCTCTTTGGAGCTTACAATCTAGGAGGGAGGGGATGGTGGCACAGGAGGAGATAGCTGTGGGGGATGGAGTGGTAGGAAGAGTGGAGGAGGTCGGCAAGTTAGCAGGGGGTGGGGTAGGCTTCCCTGAAGAGATGGGTTTTCAGGGTGCGCCTAAAGGAGAGGAGAGTAGGTGATAATCTGATGGGTTGGGGCAGGGAGTTCCAGAGGATGGGTGACACCCTGGAGAAGTCCTGGAGGCGGGCATGGGAGGAGGAGACCAGGGAACTAGAGAGAAGGAGGTCTTTTGATGTTTGGTGGCTTTTACCTTATGAACAGCAGCATTACTTATTTGAATATATAATAATCTTTAGGAACGGGTTAATTTTATGCAAGTTTTTTTAGGTTTGTGTACATGGCCTTTAGGCCTTACATTTTTTTTTTATTTACACACATTTGTTTGTTTACATCTTCCTCTCCAGCAAGGAGAGAAAGATACAATGTATTTATATAATGTATCATGCATGTATAAAATGTATCTTTCTCTTCATTCAGAAGAGAAGTAAACACATGGGTGGGCTGCACAGTGACTGATCATTGCGATAGCCAATCAGACGCTGTCACAGTGATCTGGTGACCCAGAACCGGGAGTCCCGGGTCACGATCGTTAGTATGAGACTCAGCCCGGTCTCTGTGCTGGGAGTGTACTGCGTGGTGCACTTCCAGCGCAAAGAGAGGTAAGAATATATGTGGCCCCCACGCATAAAGGACCACTTCCGTGAGGCCGCGTATATGCATACGAACGCAGGAAGGGTTAAAGATGAATTCCAGGTATAGATATTTTTACATTGTTACATTAATCCAGTTTGGACCAATGTAACTATGTATAAACCATACTTGAGGGATCCCTCTAGAAGCTGGAAATCACTGTATAGACACTGCTGCTACACTGCTACTACAGTGATCTGCACTGGCTTCCGATTACTGTGCCAAGCGGATGCCTTGCTGCATTGTGAACACAGGAGATCAGCCTCTGGGTACGGGAGCCATTCAGAGAATGCTTTGCATTTTCTCAGTGAATGCAAAACATTCTCTGATTGGATGAGATGGAGAATGTGACATCGCCGACTGCCTTTCCATCCTCGTCCAATCAGGAAATGCTTTTCATTCATTGATCGATTGACTGATCAATTAGACTGGCTGCTGCTAGCAAAATCACAAATGCGTACCGGTGAACAAACGTGTGAGTGCAAACATACAAATTGCTGCAGATGAGACCTCCTGCGCTGAAATGGATGTCCTATTCCTAAGCAGCTCACACTGGCCTTAACCACAAGGTGTATGTACATAAAAGAAAAAATAGTGAAGCGCTCAAAATAACAACTACCTATAGGACATGCATACTATGGTATAATGCAGTGGGTAACAAATAAAAGATCAATATACAGTTGCAAGAAAAAGTATGTGAACACCTTGGGATTACATGGAGTTTTGCATGAATTGGGCATAATTGCACATAACATGTAAACATTCACAGTGCAGGGAGGAAAAAGTATGTGAGGCCCTAGCTTAATGACTTCTCCCAGAGCTAATTGGAGCCAGGAGTGAGCCAACCTTGACTCCAATCAGTGTGATGATATTGGATGTGTTGCTGACAGCTGTCCTGCCCTTAAAAAACACACACCTGTTTTGGGTTTACTGGTTTCAAGAAGCACTGCCTGATGTGAACCATGCCTCGCAGAAAAGAGCTCTCAGAAGACCTACGATCAAGAATTGTTGACTTGCATGAAGCTGGAAAGGGTTACAAAAGTATCTCCAAAAGCCTTGATGTTCATGTGTCCACGTTAAGACAGACTGTCTACAAATGGAGAAAGTTTAGCACTGTTGCTACTCTCCCTAGGCGCGGTCGTCCTGTAAAAATGACTGCAAGAGCACAGCGCAGAATGCTGCATGAGGTAAAGAAGAATCCCAGAGTGTCAGCTAAAGACCTACAGAAATCTCTGGAACATGCTAACATTTTTGTTGACACATCTACAATAAGGAAAACATGAAACAAGAATGGAGTACATGGGAGGACACCACGGAGGAAGCCATTGCTGTCCAAAAAGAAGATTGCAGCACGTTTGAAGTTTGCAAAAGAGCACCTGGATGTTCCACAGCACTACTGGCAAAATATACTGTGGACAGATGACACCAAGATTGAGTTGTTTGGGAAGAACACACAACACTATGTGTGGAGAAAAAAAGGCACAGCACACCAACATCAAAACCTCATCCCCACTGTGAAACATGGCGGAGGGAGCATCATGGTTTGGGGCTGCTTTGCTGCCTCAGGGCCTGGACGGATTGTTGTCATTGATGGGAAAATGAATTCCAGAGTTTATCAAGACATTTTGCAGGAAAACATACGACCATCTGTCCGCCAACTGAAGCTCCGCAGAGGATGGGTGATGCAACAGGACAATGACCCAAAGCATACAAGTAATTCAACAAAACAATGGCTGCAACAGCACAGAACACGCCTTCTGGAGTGTCCCAGTCAGAGTCCTGACCTCATCCCGATTGAAATGCTGTGGCATGACCTTAAGAGAGCGATTCACACCAGACATCCCAAGAATATTGCTACACTGAAACAGTTTTGTGAAGAGGAGTGGTCCAAAATGACTCCAGATCGTTGTGCAGGTCTGATCTGCAACTACAGGAAACGTTTGGTTGAGGTTATTGCTGCCAAAGGAGGGTCAACCAGTTATTAAGTCCAAAGGTTCACATACTTTTTCCTCCCTGCACTGTGAATGTTTCCATGTTATGTGCAATTAAACCATGGCAACATCTAATGTTTGTGTAGTATTATGATCAGCAGACTGTGTTCTTCTATTGTTGTGACTTAGATGACGTTCAGAGCACATTTTATGCCCAATTAATGCAAAACTCCACGGAATCCCAGGGGGTTCACATACTTTTTCTTGCAACTGTATTAAGGAGGTGAGGAGCCACTTTGGCCATTTACAGATTTTTGCAGATTGTGTGGTACTGTGATCACCTCGCGTTGTTTGCTGTGTTGTGTGTACTGGCCACCAAGTTCACATCCACTACAGACTGTCACATAGCATGTACTGTATTTGCAATGTTTTAGGAGCACGTGCACTGTAATATTGCATTATATATTCATTTCACTTGAGTGGTTATACATTTGTTATATTGATCTTTTATTTGTTACCCACTGCATTATACCATAGTATACAAATTGCTGTGCTGCCTCTACCAAAAAAAACACTTTAAATAAATAATTGATTAAATGAATGAACTCCCTACTACATATAGGATCCCTACAAATGTGCATATACTATAATGCCCCGTGGGCTGGCAATTATATCTCTCCTCCCCAGTGACTAAATCCCAAATAAACCAATAAGTAAATACAAGGTGTGACGACAATAGTGCTAAATATAAAACTATATATATATATATATATATATATATAAAAGTCTCAATAATTGTGCAAATATATGAAGGTTCCCCCAAAAAAATGAAAATTCCAAATAAATCCCAAAGAAACCCCCATCTGCATCCAGTGTGAATATTAAGTGATACAGTAGTAAATCTTCTTATCTATAGCAATTCTCTGTGCGCAGTGCTCCAATCAGTGCTCCCCCTCCAGAGCCCCACTCACCACAGATAATTGACCACCTTGAATGGTAGGTCAAATATCGCATAAGATGTTGCAGCGCTCTCCTGCAGGAAAGTTGGCCGTCTGTGTGGTCTTGATACCTGACGACAGACTCCATAGTGGAAACACCTCTAGACCAACGTTTGCGACAAAACTCCTCCAGAACATCCATAGTACTTCTCCACCACCGTAAAAACATCAAAGGGAAACTTCCACAGCTTAACACCACATTTATTAGGTAAAAAATGCTCCTGATGATGTCATATGACGAAACGCGTAGGGAGGGGTTTGATAGTACTACACTTGTCCTCTGAGAAGGAATTGCTTTGTGCTGGGATTTAAAGTGCCATACACATTTTTTCTGTATTGTGTGCTTGCAGCTGCCAGTGGGAAGGAGAGAGGGGAAGCTGGTAGCACTGGGGGGCTGGGCAGCAGGGGGGAAATGTATGGTGCACAGGGAGGGTGATGGGTGTTGCAGAGGGGCAATTACTAGAATCCATCCCCTGTATGGCTCTCTATGCAGCAGCTAAAAACCAATGGGAGCGAGAGGAGATGAAGCCGGCTTTTAGCTGCTGCAGAGTGAGCCACACAGGGGATCGGTTCCAGTAATTTCTGCCCCGATCACCCTCCATGCCCAAATCTGATTCACCCAGCTGTCTGGGTCCCCCTGCTGGCCTGAGCCCCGTACAGGTGGACTGGTGGTATCCCCCCTGCCCAGAAGCAAGTGTAGATCGCTGGGGTAGCAGTGTCTACTACAGTGATTTCCAGCTTCTAGGGATCCATGGAGCCTAGGGTTCCTCCAAAGGTTTCTAGGGAGTTCCTTGAGCTGTAACTGACTGATCTCTCATGTGATGAAGCCTGCAGAGTTCTGGGACCAATGCCACTTGGCAGTGCCAGTGCAATGACACCAATGATCTTTATGTATCTGTAAAGGTGGCATTCTGACCACCACTGTAATGGAAGCATTCCTTCTGCTATCCATCAGTGAAGGGGGCATTCTTTCCAATGACCACCAATACAAAGGGCATTTTTTCCAATGACCATTGGTAAATTGGCTTAAAGCGGAGCTACACCCAAAAGGGGAAGTTCCGCTTTAAGGACTGCTCCCCCGCTCCCCATTAAGGATTGGCACCTTTGGGGGGGTGGGGGGGAGCGGGTACCCAAATTTGACAGGTACACGCTCCCACTTCCAGTCCGATCACCTAGGCGATTGGAAGCGGAAGGTGTCCTCCCTCCCTTCCTGTAGTCCAGTGGTTCTCAACCTTCCTAATGCCGTGACCCTTTAATACATTCCTCATGTTGTGGTGACCCCCAACCATAAAATTATTTACCCAGTAATTATAATTCATGAAGTGTCGTTTTACCTCCAATACTGCTGCTTTCAAGACAGTAGCTGCTTTTAACACAGTAGCTGCTTTCAACACAACAGCTGCTTTCTACACAGTAGCTGCTCTTTACACATTGGAAATATGTGTTTTCTGATGGTCTTAGGGGACCCCTGTGAAAGGGTCGTTCGACCCCCAAAGGGGTCGCGACCCACAGGTTGAGAACCACTGCTGTAGTCTTTTGGGACACGTGACAGGTCCCAGAAGACTACAGGACCATTCAGGAAGTGCAGCGCTACTCGCGCATGCGCAGTGGGTACCCGGCTGTGAAGCTGCAAGCTGTCACAGCCGGATGCCCAAAATGAAGATGCCAGCCTCCTGGAATACAGGACGGCTGGTAAAACGGGCTGCATGGAGGACACCACAGCACCGAGGGACAGGTAAGTGGCTGTTTTTTAAAAGTCAGCAGCTACAGTTTTTGTAGCTGCTGACTTTTATTTTTTGACAGGTGAGTGGAACTCCACTTTAATTAGGGGTACCCTGAGACCAGGGGCGGACTGACCATTTGGAAACTCGGGCATTGCCCGAGGGCCCAGGGTCAGTAGGGGGCCCCATGAGATGCCCCTGGTACCTTTTTCATAGGCTTTTTTGAGTTTGGGCAAGGACACGGGGGCCCCATGAGTTGTCCGCCCGCCCCTTTCTGAGACTTAAAAATTATTTCCTCTAGAGTAAAAAAGGCCTTTCTAGAGGGACAAGGATACATTGGGGAGAAGGCTTTGCTGTCCCCCATACAAGGAATCCACGCGCCCCCCCCACACACACACCAATGCTAGGCGTGTGGCCTGGGATGGTACAGGAAATTGTATAATATACTGTAAATGTACTGTAGCTTTAACTTTTTAAACAATTTCTGACTCTGGGAAATCCAGGGGATCCGCAGGTGATATCATCATCGAACGATTATGGTCAATGATGACGAATTTAGCTTTTACATGAAAAGGAACAACGACCTTACTATTTAACTGCAAAACAATTTTGTGAAAAAAAAGCACCTGTGGGTTCCACCAGTCATTTTTTCCGTATTAATTCTTTGTGTTCTGCATAACTGGGGGTGTGGCGGGGGGGAGACTTTCGTCTTTCGTCTTCATAATTCATGCTGAAAGGTGCCCCTTTTAGAAGGTTGGGAAGTATGCAATGCCTGCACCCCCCCCTTCCCACCACCACCACCTTCCTGATATGGGCTGCTTTTGTCTGGTGCCACAGATCTGCCATAGCCACTGAGGAAGCGCAGTGCGGTGAGCTGTGTCTGCTCGTCTGAACAAACCCTAACTCAGAAAACCTTGCAATTCCTAGAACGTGTCCCCCTGGCGTGTGTGACTGTCACATTCATTGGTCAGACATCCTGTCTCAGGTGTTAGATCTGGTCTTCTGCTTTACTGAATGATAACCACCGAGCATCCTCTCCTGACACAGAACATAGTATATGAGACAGGCAGATGTGAACAATGACTCCCCAGGAAGCCAAAAATTTAGGTTTATTAAGAAAAAAAAAAAAAACACATTCTGCTAAGTTTGCAAGTAGCAAAATTTGCAGCAAATCATTACCTGCTTCTGTTCTGTAGACATTGAAGCATTTATTAATATCTTTCTTGAGGTGATTGTAGCCGTATTAGTGCATTTGCGACAGAAACAATTGAGTGCTGTCCGTGATACTTTTTTTATATTTTTTTTTTTATAGTACTGCTTGCACTTAGAAGAAGGGGACATACCCCAAACGCTTGTCCTCAAAATTGTATGTTAGTGCAAATAAAAAAAGTATCACGGACAGTACTCAATTGTTAATATCTTTCCAAATCAGTGCTGGTTGATTCTGTGTCTCTCTATAATCGTATGACCATGCCACTGTTATCTTTCAGTACATTTGGCCGGGTTTGCTAAAATGAAAGGTACAGATGTTTGAATGTGCGCAAAAAAAAAAAAAAAAAACTTGAATTTTCTCACACATTTGCACCGGATTTAAAAAAGATTTTGCACACAATATGCAGCAAAGTCATGTTCCAGCACCGTTTGCAGATGGACATTTAACCATGCAGATTGGGTTGCGTGCGCTAGTGATGAGCCGAGATTACATTTTTTTTTTGTGAATGAGTAGTGGTGCTATGTACCCCTTTCCAGGGGTGGACTGACAACTCATGGGGCCCCCCGGGCAATAGGGGATGATGGGGCCCCTGTGTCCTTGCCCACACTCAAAGCACACCCAAAAAAGCCTATAAAAGGTGCCAGGGGCATTTCATGTGGCCCCCTACTGACCCCAAGCCCCCAGGCAGTGCCTGAGTGACTAATCTGCCCCTGCCCCTTACTTATTCACATGGTGGGAGCCGGTATCAGGCACCCCCTTATTGGTAAATGTGGTTTCCAGATTCCAAAAAGCCAGCTGCAACCATCAGTCCAGGGTGTTGGGAATGGATGAGACCCTTGTCTTCACCAACATAGGAACAATGTGCTTTGCCACTGGGTCCCTCCCCATGTTTAGGGCATGGTATGGTTCAGGAGGTGGATTTCAAGCCATGTAAGTGAATGGGACCTGTGACCAGGGGCAGACTGACCATTTGGGAACTCAGGCACTGCCTGAGGTCAGTGGGGGGCCCCATGAGATGCCCCTGGTACCTTTCATAGCCTATTATGGGTGTGGTTTGAGAGTGGGTGAGGCCACAGGGGCCCCATGATCCAATATTGCCTGGGGGCCCCATGAATAGTCAGTCCACCCCTGCCTGTAACATTATTTTAGGTACTTATATAGTGCTGTCAATTTATGTATATATTGTACATTCACATCAGTCCCTAACCCTCAAGGGGTGTACAATCTAAGGTCCCTAACTCACATTCATACATACACATACTAGGGACAATTTAGACAGAAGCTAATTAACCTACCAGCATGTCTTTGGAGTGTAGGAGGAAACTGGAGTACCTAGAGGAAACCCGCACAGGGAGAACATGCAAGCTCCAGGCAGGCGGTGCTGTGGCTGGGATTTGAACCAATGACTCTAGTACTGCCAGGCAGAAGGGCTAACCATTTAGCTACTGTGCTGCCCCTAACATCACTAATTGTTAAAGAGGAGCTACAATCTCCTCTCCAGAATTTTAATAAAAACATCATTATGATTCCTGTGACTTGCAGCATCTAATTTGGATATTCCTACCCCTGTCCACATAGTATGTACCTGTTATATCTTTCATTATACATCTTTTTCGGGTATTCTGGCAGCTGCCATTGCAGATATGGGCATCTGAAGTCTGCTCCTATGCATTTCCTGGATTTCGGTGCAACTGGTACCCAGCATGCACTTAGCTGTCTCGGTCATGCGTGGTAATACCGCGATATTAGATGCTTAAGATGCCCAAAGACTCCTGGAATCAATGACGTTGATGTCCCAGGGGTCTATGGGGGCCTGATGACGCAATCGGCTAGGTGGCCAGGACAAGAAGTGCAGTGAAAATTAAGAAAAAAAAAGGTACTTTCAATTATTTTAAAAAAATTATAATTATTATACAGGATTTATATGGTGCCAACAGTTTGCTCAGCGCTTTACAATATAACGGGAGACGATAGAGCAACAATACAGTTCAATACAAGAGGGATAGGAGGGCCCTGATCCTGGGAGCTTACAATCTAGATAACCATTTACTCATGCACTACGAGTGGGCATTGTGATGGGGATAACTTTAAAATCAAACAGGTGGAACTCCACTTTAAGGAGTTGGTAGTGCCTACAGTGACTCCTGTTGGCAAGACCCAGCTGTGAGCCTGCGACCTCTGCTGTGTCTCATGATGGTCTCTTCTTGCTGAGCCACCTGAGATGCAGGACTGCTCCATCCAGGGGCGGACTGACAACTCACGGGGCCCCCGGGCAATAGGGGATCATGGGGCCCCTGTGTCCTTGCCCAAACTCAAAAAAGCCTATGAAAAAGGTACCAGGGGCATCTCATGGGGCCCCCATACTGACCCTGGGCCCTCGGGAAGTTTCCAAATGGTCAGTCCGCCCCTGGCTCCATCTCTTCCATTGGACAATCCTGCCTTATGCCTTATCTCTGCTGAAGCTTGAATGGCTTGTTCCATCCATGAACTTCCTCTTTGGTCCATTCCTTTGCACTTCCTATTTGCCAGATCTTTGTGCTCTCTCCAACCTTGTCTCTTCTGCTGCCATCCAAATCTTCGATACCACTGGTTACCGACCTTTGGCTTGTTCCTCACCTACACTTCTGCTCAATCCCGCCCTGCAACCATTTGTTACAACCCTTGTCTTGTTTACTGACTACTCTTCTGCTTGATCCCTACCTGCTATATAATCTACTGGACCTCGGCATGCTAACCTCCCGGTGAGGTGATCTTGAGGACTGCGACCTGATACTAACCCACTAGGTTGAACGAAAAAAAACTTGCTGCGTTTACCAGGCTTAGGACTCTGCACCTCGGGTGAACCCATGTCATCCGCCAGGGTAACCTGTTGTTGCACTTATCCAGCTTGTTGGTAGGAGCCTTTCTACTGCTATAGCTTCTGGCCTCCATGACCATGACACCTGTGCCTCCAGAGATCCCAGCATTTTCAGTGATCCCAATGCTTCTGTGTTTCCAATGATTCCTGTGTCCCCAGTCACCCCAGCTTCTGTAGTGACTCCTGTGTCCCCCAGTGATCCCAGAACATCCATAAGCACCTAGTGTCCTCTCAGCTGTGACTCCACAGAATCCAGTCTCATACAGTGACCCCGGAGCAGGGGCGGACTGACCATTTGGAAACTCGGGCACTGCTCGGGGGCCCGGGGTCAGTAGGGGGCCCCATGAGATGCCCCTGGTACCTTTTTCATAGGCTGTTTTAAGTTTGGGCAAGGACACAGGGGCCATAGTAGTTCATTGAAAACTACAAGCCCACTGCTGGGACTTGTAGGCACTCATTCACAGAACTCTGTGAATGAGTGATGCGGCTGTGTGGGTGTGCGGCGGCTGTGGCTGTTGGAACATGTTACATGTTCTACCCTAAACACGGGTGGAACATTCAACATATTCCCAAAGGTGAACTTATCCTTTAAAGCGGAACTGCACTGCATCTGAGCACCACAAAGCAAAAACAGTATCTAATTAATTTTTTAATATCTCAAGCAAACTGCCTCATCCACCTATGTCTCCATGTTTTAGTTTGCTAAAATCACTTTGGAAACCCCCCCCCCCCTAGTATTTCTGGCTGTGGCAGACGTTTCACCTAGCATTGACTTCCTGGAATCCATCTGTCCTTAGCTCAGGCAAACGAGCAGGAGGGCCTGCTTAGCTGAGAAAACCCCTCCTCCAATCCTCCCCTCCAGAAGACTCCTGGGATGTATGACATCATTTGAAACTAGGAAGCAAATGAAGAAACAGAATAAAAAAGTATTTTAAAACAAGTAAATATGACATATGTTCCTATCTATTTACTAATGCTGGCAGCATAAGGATTAACCTCTTCACGCCGACCAAACGCAAATGTGCAGCCTCCCGGCATCTGGGCCTAGACGCCGAGCGGCCGCACATTTGCTTCTATTAAAAAAGGACATATGTGCCGAGAGCGCGCACCCTGCGCGCTCGCAGCACACATGTCCGGTACTCACAGAAAGGTCCCGATCTCCTCTTTAGATCGGGACATTTCCCAATCATGTGACCGCTGTGACGTCGCATCACGGCGGTCACATGACTCTAAACCTCGCCTCGCCTCTCGGCTTCTGAAACTCTTAAAGGGCCGGGAGGCGCCGGCATGAAGGGGTTAAAATTAGTCAATGTTGAATAGGAGAGTGAAGTTCCACTTTAACAACCATTATCACCAGGAAACTGTCATGTCCGATACTGGAAGTAATACCGATATTATACATCGCATTCAGATCCCAGGAAATCGGTAAATGTTTAGGCGTTTAGCACCCAAACAGCCAAGGTTTGGGCCAACCTTGTGTTCAGACTGAACCTCAAGCTCATCCCACAGTGTGCACACATCTTTGCTCACTGCAATGTCAGAAAGCATGCAAAGTAATGGGATAACCGGTAAAATAGCGTTCCTGAGGGGGATTGGTGACCTTTGATAATGACAAGACAGTTGTCAGGTGCGACACAAGCAGGGGGATCCTACATTGCATACCAAATGAATTGCAGCATAAAATACCATCAAATTGTGAAGATTGATGACCAAAACATGTTAAATAAGTTTCATAAAGTTTCTAAAAATGTTTAATTTTTTAAAAGTTTGCTTATGAAAAAGACACAACATATGTCCGTGCTACACAGGCCTACACAGGCCACCTCATTCAGCTTGGACTACATCAAATATAACACCCCCCAAAAAACTTATACTGCAATCTGAAGAATACAGACAAATTTAAATGCCAACAGAGTATACTAATTCTAGGTTGGGCCTTTGCTTTCAAAACAACCTCAGTTCTTCATGGCATGGAGTCCACATTCCAAGTTGATATGGTTGCATCACCCAATTTTTTCAAATTTGGCAGCTGAACATTCCTGCTGTTAATCTTCCATTCTGCCAACACCCAGGGGCGGACTGACCATTTGGAAACTCGGGCACCACCTGAGGGCCCGGGGTCAGTAGGGGGCCCCATGAGATTCCCCTGGTACCTTTTTCATAGGCTTTTTTGAGTTTGGGCAAGGATACAGGGGCCCCATGATCCCCTATTGCCCGGGGGTCCCATGAGTTGTCAGTCCGCCCCTGCCAACACCCCAAAGGTGTTCTCTGGAAATAAGACCGGTGACTGGCCTACCATCTGGGTGCCTCTGCAGAGAATGATATTCATCAGACCTCTTCAGCTGTCCAGTTTTGGTGATCCTGTGCCCACTGCTGCTTCACTTTGCTCTTGGCTGAGAGGAGTGGAACCAGGGGCGGACTGACCATTTGGAAACTCGGGCACTGCCCGAGGGCCCGGGGTCAGTAGGGGGCCCCATGAGATGCTCCTGGTACCTTTTTCATAGGCTTTTTTGAGTTTGGGCAAGGACACAGGGGCCCCATGATCCCCTATTGCCCAGGGGCCCCATGAGTTTTCAGTCCGCCTCTGAGTGGAACCCAACGTGGTCTTCTCTTGTTGTAACCCATACAGTTTATTTTTGAAGTGGTTTTCTGCTCCTCACAGTTGTAAAGAGTAACTTTCTGAGTTATTGTGGCCTATATATCACACTCACCTGTTTCCAGACCCAACACTGGATCTTCTCTCCTGCGCCTGGCCACTGGCTTCATCCGGCAGTTCCCCCTGTGTCTCCAGCATCTGCCTAAGCCTCCTGGGTACCTGTGCTTCTAGTGTCTAACCCCTGTATACTCCCTCATTCCCTGCACTCCTGTGACCCCAGAGACTATGAACCCTTTGCCTTTTAAGACCCTTGCACTTCCACACCTCCTGTGACCCCTGCACTCCTATGCCTTCAGAGACCTTTACACTCCCGGGCCTCCAGAAACCCACAGATCTTTGCATGTTCATGCTTTTTGCAACCCTTGCATTCCAATACTTCTAGCATCCCTTGCATTCTTGTGCCTCCAGAAAATCTGTGCCTTCTGGTACCCCAGTACTGTCCTCAGTCTTCAGTGACACTTGTGTCTTCTCTGACACCAGCATGTCCAGTTAACCTAATGCTAATATGTTTTCAGTGGCTCCTGTGTCACCAGTGACCCAAATGCTCCTGAGTCTGCAATTACTTCTGTGTCCTTGGTGACCCCAGCATTTCCATTGACCCCAGCACTCCAGAGTCTCCAGTAAATTCTGCATCCTTGGTGACCTCAGTATCTCCAGTGACCCTGGCGCTCCAGAGTCTCTGGTACAGAAAAGTGCACTTAGGGTGTGTCTATAGTCCCCTCCCGAAATAGAAGAAATGTTCCAACCCTCCCTTCCCCCCACCTACCCCTACAGTGCAAGACTCCTGAAGAGGGTAGGGCACACCCAGGTCCACATAGCCAAAGGCCCAGTGGACCATCATGATCAGCCAAGGCCAGCCAATGAGTACAAGGTGAGGGGCTATCCTGAAGACATACACCACAAGGCAGGGAAGAAAGGAACCTAATACCCACACATCCTCCCCCTAGACCAGTGGTTCTTAACCTGGGTTCGATCGAACCCCAGGGGTTCGGTGAGTCAGTCTCGAGGGTTCAGCGGAGGTGAAGACCCACACCCGACTCATATGATTCGTGATGACATGCCCCGCTTGTCCATCATTGGCTGCAGGTGGTCACGCAACATTGCTTAGCCCAGTGGTCGGCAAGCCGCGGCTCTTTACACGCTTTAATGCGGCTCCCTCCTCTCGGGCGGCAGGGACTCTGCAGCGTGATCCAAAAAAAAAACCAGCCAGGGCAGCGCGCTCAAATGCAATGATTGGCCAGTCTCGCTGCCACTCACATCCTGATAGCCAGTGATTGGCTGTCAGGATGTGTGTAGGCGGGGCAGCGTGACGAACGTGAGAGGAGCTAGGCTCCTCTCACAGTCCGCCCTGAAGACCGGAACGGCGCGGGAATACGGCGAGAGGAACGCGCGGAGCAAAGGTAAGTGAATTGACACAGGAGGGACTTGGCTTACTACTTGCTACTTACTTACTACTACTATATGAGGGATTAATTAATATGGGGGATGAATTACTATAGGGGATGAATTACTATGGGGGATGAATTACTATATGGGGGATGAATTACTATATGGGGTATGAATTACTATGGGGGATGAATTACTATATGGGGGATGAATTACTATATGGGGGATGAATTACTATATGGGGGATGAATTACTATGGGGGATGAATTACTATATGGGGGATGAATTACTATATGGGGGATGAATTACTATGAGGGATGAATTACTATGGGGGATGAATTACTATATGGGGGATGAATTACTATGGGGGATGAATTACTATATGGGGGATGAATTACTATGGGGGAAGAATTACTATATGGGGGATGAATTACTATGGGGGATGAATCTTCATACCGTTTGTTACAACATATCTTTGCGAGCAATCCTTTTCGAGGATGCTGGACATAAAGATGAAGAAAAGGAACAGACTTTGTTGCGAAAATGACATGAGAGTGGCACTTGCCAAGGTAATGCCGTGCATTTCTGAACTGGCCTCTGAAAGACAACAGCAGAAGTCACACTGATTTGCGGTAAATATTCATTATTTTGTTTTTGTGTGAAAATCATGTTTTAATGGTTTTGTTCTTTGTTCTTAATGGTTTTGTTCATTTTGTGCACCTATGTATAAATATATACCTATGTTTTGAATTTTAAAAATCATATTTTATTTTTCCAATTAAGAAGGGTTCGGTGAATGTGCATATGAAACTGGTGGGGTTCAGTACCTCCAACAAGGTTAAGAACCACTGCCCTAGACTTTAGGGGTAGGTCCAAAAACCCACGTCCACAGCCTGAGTGAAAAAAGGAAACAATGCCAAAATCATGTGCAATGGCTAGGCCTTGTTGCTGGGAAAAACAATTTCCCCAGTTTTAGCCAAATGGCCTACCCTATGAGATGTGGTGCAGAGAAAAGCATAGGTGTCGTGGCCTAGTGCAGTTTCACACAGTGAGGTCCCAAACCCATAGTGCTACTCTGGCATCCCCAGGATGCCACTCCCAGCTGGCACTTGACACTGTGGACCCTCTGCCTTCCCAGAACCTGACCAGCCAAAGTAGCACAGGAAAATCAGGAGGCTCTGGTCCCATTGAAACCTTCCACAACAGGGGAATACTCCTAACCCACAGCCTATATGGTGCATGCTTAATTCGGTTTCTTTCCCGTAGGGAAGATGCCTTGCGACCCCAGTCATTCCAGAAGAGATACTATACAGCCAACCATCCCAACTGGAAGGCCAAAATGACGATGGACCAACCCTACTGGACACTGATAAGAACATATACTATATGTAGAGCCCCTCTAGATAGCCAGGTGGAGCTAGTTATCAATTCTTAGTTAGAAGGGCTGAGCAGCAGCATGGGCAATAGTCAGATGGGTCAAATTTGGGTCAGGGCTGAGAGGCTTTGCAGATCAGTTCCTTGATACCTCCCCTGCTCTAGGATTTTGGAGAAGATTCTAGAAGCAGTCAGCAGGGGTGATCTGCAAACGTAGGGGATCCTGACCAATGCTCAAGCAGGAGGCTTGGCAGGAGGCTTGGCATGGGGTTAGGACAGCCCTTAAGTATGACTGAGCCTGCTCATCAGGAGGAAAGTTCGGGTGTAAGATGGAGTGACAGGAAGAGATGCAGGAACCTGGGAGGAGGCCCAGTGGGAAGGGGCCTACCTTCAGGCCGGGACCTTGACAGGAGGATTGCTCAGCCTCACTAGTCACACACACCAGGACTACCTGTAGAGCCAGGAAAGGAGCCAGCCCAACAGAAGGCCTGAAGGCAGCCGCTTACCTAAACCAGCTCACAGGAAACAGACAAAGTGAGTAATCCTACATCCCCGGGGCCAGCTAAGAAGAAAAGAGCACTCTGGTGGGAAACCTGATTAGCTCCTTACCCAGGACTGTTCAACTTACAGTGGCAGGCAGTGGATCCCCTTGCCCAGGGATTTCCTCCAAACAGCTGGGTAAAGAAGAGGATTTATCTGGGGTCTGAGGTGATACACAAGGAGAGGCTGGAAAGCTCTCCCCAGAAGATTTGTGCTGTGTAACAACTTGTATATAATTGTCAGGAAGTTATCCTAAACTTACAGTTCCTTGGGCATCCCGTGCATCCCTCAACCCCATCCAAGTTTATTACCCCCTAATAAAATCCAAAAAAACAAGTTCAAGGACTATTTACTGTCTCTGGAATGCAAGAGTGCAAGCCCGGTAAAAATGCAGGTTGCCTGGCTGTGCAGGACTATAGGAGGACCCAAAACTTCAGTGACTCCTAAGGGGGTAGTGCTACATATATTTGTTCCTAGCCAAAAGGCAGAGGAACTCTATTCTACAGACTGTTAGGCATGAAAGTCCCCAGAGATCACTAGTTACAGAAATACTTCAACAAGCCCATCCACCACCAACAACCATGCCATGGTCAAAATCACTGAGATCTCCACCATTTGGAGTTTGATGTGAACATAAACCGACGTTCCTGACCTGTATCTGCATGATTGTATGGATTGTTCTGCTGCCACATGAACTTGTATTGAAAAACAGGGAACATTCATCTAGGATTCAGCTTCCTGGTCAATGAAACTCTTCCAAAACTTCCAGAAATGGGGACACTTTTGTGCACAAGAACAGGTCAAGGATTGGTCGAAGTAGCTGTATTCTTCTAATCCTTTAGATTGTAAGCTCCACGAGCAAGGTCCTCCTATTCCTTCTGTACTGAAATGTATTGTAATTGTACTGTCTCTCTTTATATTGTACAGCGCTGCACAAACTGTTGGCGCTATATAAATCCTGTATAATAATTCATTAATTTTCCAGGAGGACAATGTAGACCCGTCTGTCCTTAACACAGCAATGGCCAGCCAAGGTTGAACACTATGAATGGCTGAACTGTCTGTACTGTGTACACAGGGCGATTAGTAATCTAATACCGTCTTCACCTGCACTGGATTTGGCAAGCCGCTGGTTGTAAAACTTTAGAAGTGCAGTGCGGTCAGCCCAATATATATCTGCCTGTCCACAGATTCTCTTCATAGCTCATTAATTAAAGTTGGGCTTCAGGGACTAAAACATAGAAGCCTTCATTCCCGGATTCACTAAGGTTGTACGCTTACTTACAGATCCATTGTTTTTGAAAGATGTGCCTTTCACCAAACATTCACTGGTAGTGAACCAGTCATGGCCATTTAAAACACATGTACCTGGGAGATTCACCTGCAGTGAAATTTGCTGAAGTTCAGATTGGCTGCTTTGTAAATATTCCTCTACATCAGGGGGTCTGTCTCCAAAAATATGACCCCAAGTGCAGAAGAATCGAATTTCCTCAGTCCAGATCTGCTGTATCGTCTGGCTTCCATCCTGCTACTCTGTCTTTTGAAGGGCCATTGGGGACTCTGATGGCCACTCCTAGATATAAGGAGAAACTCTTCTAGTTATTCCTGGCTGTAAGGGGGCTCTGCTAGAAACTCCTGGTTGAAGGGATGACTCTGCTGGGCACTCCTGGATGTAAAGGGGGACTCTGCTGGAAACTCCTGGATATAAGGAGGCTCTGCTAGAAACATCTAGATCTAAGAGGGACTCTGCTAGAAACTCCTGTATCTAAGAGGGACTCTGCTAGAAACCCCTGGATGTAAGAGGTACTCTGTTAGAAACCCCTGGATGTAAGGGGGCTCTGCTAGAAACCTTTGGATGTAAGGGGCAACTCTTCTAGAAACTCCTGGATGTAAAGGGGCTCTGCTAGAAACTCCTGAATGTAAGGGGGGACTCTGCTAGAAACTCCTGGATATAATGGGGCTCTGCTAGAAACTCCTAGATCTAAGAGGGACTCTTCTAGAAACTCCTGGATCTAAGAGGGACTCTGCTAGAAACCCCTGGATGTAAGGGGGCTCTGCTAGAAACTCCTGGATGTAAGGGGCGACTCTTCTAGAAACTCTTGGATTTAAGAAGGCTCTGACAGAAACTCCTGAATGTAAGGGGAATCTGCTAAAAACTCATAGATCTAAGGGGGGACTATGCTAGGCACTCCTGGTTGAAGGAAGGACCTTGCTGCACACTCCTGGATGTAAGGGGACTCTGCCAGAAACTCCTGGATTTAAGGGGACTCTGCTAGAAACTCTGGGATGTAAGGGGGCTCTGCTAGAAACTCCTAAATGTAAGGGTGGCTCTATGAGAAACATCTGGATGCAAGGGGGGGTATGCTAGGCACTCCTGGCTGTAAGGGGGACTCTGATAGAAACTCCCAGATGTAAGGGGGGCTCTGCAAGCAACTTCTGTATGTAAGGGGGGGGGGCTATGTTAGCCACTCCTGACTGTAAGGGGGGACTTTGCTAGAATCTGCTGGTCTTAAGCAGGCTCTACTAGAAACTCTTAGATGTAAGGGGGGACCAGGGGCGGACTGACAACTCATGGGGCCCGCGGGGGAATAGGGGATCATGGGGCCCCTGTGTCCTCTCCCACACCCAAAAAAAGTCTATGAAAAAGCCAATGAAAGGTACCAGGGGCATCTCATGGGGCCCCCACTGACCCCGGGCCCTTGGGCAGTGCCCGAGTGCTCAAAATGGTCAGTCCGCCCCTGGGGGGGACTATGCTAGGCATTCCTGGTTGAAGGAAGGACTCTGCTGGGCACTCCTGGATGTAAGGGGAGACTACGATAGGTGCTCTTGGATGTAAAGGGGTTTTTGTTAGTTACTCCTGGATGTAAGGGGGAACTCTGCTGGGCACTCCTGGATGCAAGGGGGGGGGCTCTAGTATGCACGCCTGGATGTAAGGGGGCTCTGTAGGTATTCCAGGATGTAAGGGGAGCTCTATTAGAAACTCTTGGATGTAAGGGGGGACTCTGCTCTGCACAACTGGATGTAAGGAAGGGGGGGGGGGGCTCTGGTATGCATGCCTGGAGGTAAGGGTGCTCTCTAGGTATTCCAGGATGTAAGGGAAGCTCTATTAGAAACTCTTGGATGTAAGGGGGGACTCTGCTCTGCACAACTGGATGTAAGGAAGGGGGGGGCTCTGGTATGCACGCCTGGATGTAAGGGGGCTCTGTAGGTATTCCAGGATGTAAGGGGAGCTCTATTAGAAACTCTTGGATGTAAGGGGGGACTCTGCTCTGCACAACTGGATGTAAGGAAGGGGGGGGGGGGCTCTGGTATGCATGCCCGGAGGTAAGGGGGCTCTCTAGGTATTCCAGGATGTAAGGGAAGCTCTGTTAGAAACTCTTGGATGTAAGGGGGGACTCTGCTCTGCACAGCTGGATGTAAGGAAGGGGGGGGGGGCTCTGGTATGCACAACTGGATGTAAGAGGAGCTCTGGCCGTGGCTCCAGGATGCAAGTGGTAGTTTAAATGCCATTCAGTATATTCTACTTTCATGAGCCCCTTATTGTTTGTTTCATCTGCACTATAAGGCATTGGCCCCACAGTCTCTGCCATAGGGAAGTATCCTGATTCGAGATTGGATAGCTCTGCTGAATGTCAGTCACCTGAACCTCACCACCAGAGACCACATGACCAAAACCTTGGCACTGATCACATGACCAGACCGAGACAGAGCCATATTATACTGTAACAGTTTTCAGAGACTTAGTTACTATTTATTGATATATTTTTATCTTCAAATAAAAGCTTCATTTTGAAATACAATCCCTGTTATTGTTTTGTTGAATAAAATGTAGTTCTTTAGTAAAATTAAGTTTTTGTGTGTTTTGTAGGAGGCAAAGGAGATAACAGCAATGTTACCCTCATAGAGAGAACAAATCACATAACACCTACTCATATCCTCGTATTGTCTGCAGGGAACAAGATGGGGGAAGGGAATGGAAAGTGGAGGCTGGGGGCTAGTACACATCAAACTGCACTTCTGTTCCAATCAGTGGTAGACATCAAGGAACGTCCAGTTTACCCCGCAGACGTCCACCCACACAGGAAGACTGATTGTATGAACATCCACCACATGCATGTCACGTTCTTCCCCATGGACCCCTTCATAGCCTTTCAGCTTTAGACAAAAATTCACAAGCCACATATGACACCATCCCCATCTGCTGATTGTAAATCCACCCTGGTGTTCATCAGTAGAAGGGATGAGCAAGTTGAGAGTTTCCATTTTCCTGAAATTCCAGAGAAACTTCAGCATTTGGTGAAGACCCTTCCCCAAAGAATCTCCTTCACTCCTTAAAAAGTTGTCTACATACGCTACACTCAAGTATGAATGGACTCTAGAGGTGTTTTCTTGTGGTTGAAGAATATAATGGGTTTTAAATTATTCTGGGGGGTTATGGAAGTTATGGACCTATCCAGGTTCCTTGCTGATAAAGCCATTTTTTGATTGGGGCTGCTGACTAATGTTTTTTGGTTAGCTGGCTGGCAAGTTGAACTGGGTAGCCCTATTTATATTTCTCATGCGATGCCCGTCCGTGTTCACTGCTGAAAAAGTCAGTCCTGGGATAGTGACCAGTCTTTTGAAGGGTAATGGAAGTTCCCTTTACCTGTTGTGGACTTGTTCTTGTGCCAAAAAATAGCATCTTATTAGCCCCATTATTTTGCAATAAGAAAAAAAAAAAGTAAAAAAAAGTTTAAACTGATGGCAACAAAGTGAGGAAAAAAGGCCATTGCACCTATATGAGCTTGGTGGACATTCCAATTGAAAACCATGGCCATTAATATGGAGTTAGCTCTCCTTTGTGGCTATAAGCCTCCACTCTTCTAGGAAAGTTTTCCATAAGATCTTGGAGGGGGTCTGGGGGAATTTATGCTTCTTCAAACAAAAAGAACATATGTGGAGTCAGGTACAGTACTGATGTTGGCTGAGAAGATCTGGTTTGCCATCAGCATTCTTCTCAAAGGTGTTCAGTAGGGTTGAGGGTTAGGGATTTGTGTAGGCCTCTTGAGTTCCTCCAGACCAAACTGGTCACACCGTGTCTTTATGAAGATGACTTTGTACACCTTAACTCAATATTTACAAGGGGGTGAAAGGACTACCCTACAAAAATATCAAATTAATTTCTCTGCCATCTTTATCATTCAACTTCCTGTAACTAATGAGTACAACACATTTTACTGTTTTGTTTTTCCAGGTTTGATTCCTTTTTTTTTAGCTCTTGGCATTCAGTCAAATAACATCCTAGAGCTGCAAAGGAAGTCAAGTTCCCTCGCCAGGAGCAGTGATCACAGGTCTGGACAAGGAGCAGAGAGCTAGATAACACCCATAATGGATTACTGACTAAGGATGATGCTCTGAATGAGGCCTGAATCAAGGGGCATCTCCACTCAGGGCCACCAGCCTTACATGGAGCATTGTTATTGATGGAAGCAGTCTCTGGTGTGATGGAAGCAGTCTCTGGTATAATGGAAGCAGTCTCCGGTATGATGGAAGCAGTCTCCGGTATGATGGAAGCAGTCTCTGGTATGATGGAAGCAGTCTCTGGTGTGATAGAAGCAGTCTCTGGTATAATTGAAGCAGTCTCTGGTATGATGGTGGGAGTCTCTGGTATGATGGAAGCAGTCTCTGGTATAATGAAAGCAGTCTGGAATAATATAAGCAGTCACTGGTGTAATGGAAGCAGTCTCTGGTATAATGGAAGCAGTCTCCGGTATGATGGAGCCAGTCTCTAGTATAATCAAAGCAGTCTCTGGTATGATGGAAGCAGTCTTTAGTATGATGGAAGCAGTCTCCGGTATGATGGAAGCAGTCTTAAGTATGATGGAAGCAGTCTCTGGTGTGATGGAAGCAGCCTCTGGTATAATTGAAGCAGTCTCTGGTATGATGGTGGGAATCTCTGGTATGATGAAAGCAGTCTCTGGCATAGTTGGAGCAGTCTCTGGTAGGATGGAAGCAGTCTCTGGTATCATGGAGGCAGTTTCTGGTAGGATGGAAGCAATCTTTGGTAGGATGGAAGCAGTCTCTGGTATGATGGAGGCAGTCTCTGGTACAATGGAAGCAGTCTCTGGTGTATTGGTAGAAGCTTCTACTTTGGTGACAAGAGTCTCTGGTAGTTTCTGATATAATGGAAGGAATCTCTGGTATGAAGGAAGCAGTCTCTGGTATACTTTAACTGAAGCAGTCTCTGGTATAGTTGGTATAATATATGCAGCCTCTGGTGTAATGGAAGCAGTCTCTTGAATGATGGAAGCAGTCTCTGGTATGATGGAAGCAGTCTTTGGTATGATACTATGGAAGCAGTCTCTGGTACGATGGAAGCAGTCTTTGGTATGATGGAGGCAGTCTCTGATACTATGGAAGCAGTCTCTGGTATAATGAAAGCAGTCTGGAATAATTTAAGCAGTCACTGGTGTAATGGAAGCAATCTCTGGTATGATGGAAGCAGTCTCTGGTATAATGAAAGCAGTCTCTGGTACGATGGGGATAGTCTCTGGTATGATGGAAGCAGTCTTTGGTAGGATGGAAGCAGTCTCTGGTATAATGAAAGCAGTCTCTGGTACGATGGGGATAGTCTCTGGTATGATGGAAGCAGTCTCTGGTACGATGGGGATAGTCTCTGGTATGATGGAAGCAATCTTTGGTAAGATGGAAGCAGTCTTTGGTATGATGGAAGCAGTCTCTGGTACGATGGAGGTAGTCTCTGGTACAATGGAAGCAGTCTCTGGTAGGATGGGGATAGTCTCTGGTATGATGGAAGCAGTCTCTGGTATGATGGAAGCAGTCTCTGGTATGATGGAAGCAGTCTCTGATATGATGGAGGCAGTCTCTGGTATGATGGAGGCAGTCTCTGGTATGATGGAAGCAGTCTCTGGTATGATGGAAGCAGTCTCTGGTATCATGGAGGCAGTCTCTGGTATGATGTAGGCAGTCTCTGGTACGATGGAAGCAGTCTCTGGTATGATGGAAGCAGTCTCTGGTAGGATGGAAGCAGTCTCTAGTAGGATAGAAGCAGTCTCTGGTATAATGGAAGCAGTCTCTGGTATGATGGAAGCAGTCTCTGGTACAATGGAGGCAGACTCTGATACGATAGAAGCAGTCTCTGATACAATGGAAGTAGTCTCTAGTAAGACGGAAGCAGTCTCTAGTACAATGGAGGCAGTCTCTGGTAGGATGGAAGCAGTCTTTGGTAGGATGGAAGCAGTCACTGGTACAATGGAAGCAGTCTCTGGTACGATGGAAGCAGTCTCTGGTAAGATGGAAGCAGTCTCTGGTACGATGGAAGCAGTCTCTGGTACGATGGAAGCAGTCTCTGGTAAGATGGAAGCAGTCTCTGGTACGATGGAAGCAGTCTCTGGTACGATGGAAGCAGTCTCTGGTACGATGGAAGCAGTCTCTGGTAAGATGGAAGCAGTCTCTGGTAAGATGGAAGCAGTCTCTGGTACGATGGAAGCAGTCTCTGGTACGATGGAAGCAGTCTCTGGTAAGATAGAAGCAGTCTCTGATATGATAGAAGCAGTCTCTGGTATGATGGAAGCAGTCTCTGGTAGGATGGAGGCAGTCTCTGGTAGGATGGAGGCAGTCTTTGGTAGGATGGAAGCAGTCTTTGGTAGGTTGGAAGCAGTCTCTGGTAGGATGGAGGCAGTCTTTGGTAGGATGGAAGCAGTCTTTGGTAGGTTGGAAGCAGTCTCTGGTATGATGGAAGCAGTCTTTGGTAGGATGGAAGCAGTCTCTGATACGATGGAAGCAGTCTCTGGTACGATGGAGGCAGTCTCTGATACGATGGATACAGTCTCTGGTAGGATGGAAGCAGTCTCTGGTAGGATGGAAGCAGTCTCTGGTAGGATGGAAGCAGTCTCTGGTACGATGGAGGCAGTCTCTGATACGATGGAAGCAGTCTCTGGTACGATGGAGGCGTCTCTGGTAGGATGAAAGCAGTCTCTGGTAAGATGGAAGCAGTCTCTGGTACGATGGAGGCAGTCTCTGATACGATGGAAGCAGTCTCTGGTACGATGGAGGCGTCTCTGGTATGATGGAAGCAATCTTTGGTAGGATGGAAGCAGTCTCTGGTAGGATGGAAGCAGTCTCTGGTAAGATGGAGGCAGTCTTTGGTACGATGGAGACAGTCTCTGATACGATGGATACAGTCTCTGGTACGATGGAGGCAGTCTCTGGTAGGATGGAAGCAGTCTCTGGTACGATGGAGGCAGTCTCTGATACGACGGTTACAGTCTCTGGTACAATGGAGGCAGTTTCTGGTATGATGGAAGCAGCCTGGACAAAAGCCCTCCTGCCTCCAGCGCAGTCCTCCCATTGGATGAATACCTTAAAAATGGTAAACATGTTTGCATGGCTTTCCAGTTTAATAGCCCAATAGACCAACAGAGATCATGAAGAAGTCCTGACACACACTGCGCAGGCATGGTCCACCGTTGTCACTCTCTGGAAGCCAGTCCACAGTAATAATGTTCAGCTGACCCTGGAGGGAATGAATGTAGACAGGAAGTATCTGAAAGAAGTTGCAGGAAATCCACAGCACTGAGATGGGAAAAGGATAAAAAAAGGAAATAAACAGTATTTTATAGGGAAAAAATATCAAATGTTTATGATAGACAGAGCTTTAACAAGCTGAATGTCACCCAGTGAGGGTTTAGATCTAGTGTAGCGCGGGGCTGTGTGAACAATCACCTGATGGGCTTTAAGAGGATTTTCTCTACAAACACAAAGCCTGCAGAGATATTTTGCTCCAACAGATATTTCTACAATTAGTCACTTGACTGGAAACCTCTTCAGGAGCGGCCCTAAAAATACCTGAGTGTTACCATGAAAAAGATGAAAGGAGCTCCATAAAATGACTTACAACTGCCACTCGCTAATGAAATATTAGGGGTGGGCCGGTGGTGGTTAGTTAAAGGATAAGTTCACATTAGCTGAGAAAGGATTGTGCAGCCCCTCCCCCACCACCACCGCTTCTGCATCATTAAAGTCAATAGCAAAGGTTACCTCCGTGTAGCCTGTTACATTGTTACTACAAGCAGAACTCGAGCCAAAAATTACAAGATAACAATTCATATTTTATTAAAAGATACGATAAGAAAACCAGCTTTTGCTGCAACATTCAGCTTCAGTCCAGAGAGTTCCCCCCGCAGTATTTTTTTTCTGCCACTAGATGTCCTCAGTCTGTAGGCCAGCATCATTCAACCAACTTCCCCCCCAGCCTGTGACTGGACAGTGAAGGGAGAAGCAGCACAAAGATGAGTTCATCTCTCTGTCACTCTGCGCGCTCCTCCTATCAGCATGATTTGTGCCAGCACATAAACTGATGTCTTGAACCTGAAGGCCAGCATCATTAACCTACTACCTCTGAGCCCAGGCCATCCTGGACTCGCCTCCAGCCAGTGATTGGACAGTGAAAGGAGAAGCAGCACAGTGATGAGCTTATCCCTCACTCTGCTCTCGCCTCCTATCAGCATGTTTCTTGCCAACACATGAACTGATCTCCTGTGTCTGATAGCCAGCATCATTTAACCCACTACCTCTGAGCACAGGTTGTCCTGGACCCACCCCCAGCCTGTGACTGAATAGTGAAAAGAGGAAGCACAATCATGAGATAATCTGTATGTCACTCTGCTCTCTTCTCTTGTCAGCATGTTTCTTGCCAACACATGAACTGATCTCCTGAGTTTAATGGCCAGCATCATTCAACCCACTACCTCTGAGCCCAGGTTGTCCTGGACCAGCCCCCAGCCTGTGACTGGATAGTGAAAGGAGAATAAACACAGTGATGAGCTGATCTGTATGTCACTCTGCTCTCCACTCTTGTCAGCATGTCTCTTGCCAACACATGAACTGATCTCCTGTGTCTGATGACCAGCATCATTTAACCCACTATCTCTGAGCCCAGGTTGTTCTGGAACCATCCCCAAACTGTGACTGGATAGTGGAAGGAGAGGAACACAGTGAAGAGCTCATCTCTCTGTTACTTAAATAACTAAACCAGTTTTATCTTCAATATTCATCTTCAATCAAGAGATTTCCTTGCAGTACTTTTTTTTCTGCCACTAGATGTCCTCAGTCTGTAGGCCAGCATCATCCATTCCACTTCTTCTGAGCCAAGGTTGTCCTAAACCCACCCTCAGCCTGTGACTGGGCAGTGAAAGGAGAAGCAGCACAGTGTTATGCTCATTTCCTTATCACTTTGCTCTCTCCTCCTATTAGCATGCTTCTTATCAGCACATGACCTGATGTCCTCATTCTGCTGATCAGCATCATTAAACCCACTTTCTCTAAACTCAGGTCATTCTGGGCTCAAAGTAAGTGTGTGTGACTTGCATGTGGACAGTGAAAGGAGAAGCGGCACTGTGATGAGCTCATCTTTCTGTCATTCTGCTCTCCTCCTATCAGCATGCTTCTTGCCTGCACATGAACTGATGATCTGAGTCTGATGGCCAGCATCATTCAACCCACTACCTCTGAGCCCAAGTCGTCCTGCACCCACCCCACAGACTGTGACTGAACAGTGAAAGGAGAACAGCACAGCGATGAGCTCATCTCTCTGTCACTCTGCTCTCTCCTGCTATCAGCATGCTTCTTGTCAGCATGAACTGACTGGCTCCTTGCTCTGCATCTTCCTCTTCCAGTTTCAGCTCTGCTGTACAAAGACTACAAGAGCCTGATACCAGGTTGGATCCAGGGGCTTACACTGCTAGCATTAAACAAAAAAACCTAAATGAAGTATTAATCAGAATTTTTATGTCTGCCTCGCGTTCAGCTTTAAGATGGTGCAGATTGCTTGCTTGGTATCAAAGGCAAAATATAACCTGCCAGTTAATTATTTCAAATCAGCGAAGGTATGTTATACACTTCAAAGGAACCCTGAACCAAAAAGCAAGTTGCAGTATTCCTTCTATGTCTGCAGGCAGGCCTGCTGACAGGAGCCATGGGGCCCCATACAGCAAACCTGACAGGCCCCCCCCCCCCAATAAAAAACATAATTTACAACTACTTCAGTTATGAATGAACACAGTGAGTGACAACGCTTTAGGGCAGCTGTGAAAATTTACTTAGCGTTGTCACTCTTTCCTTATTGCTGCAGCTGCTGACCACAGTTGGGCGTCATGATGTTGCCTCTTTACACAGCAGCCCAGCGCTGTCACTTCTTTAGATCAGGTAAAGCTGGCATGTCATGACCAGACTGAAACACCATGCGTGCCACTCACGCTGAGTCCTGCCCTGGCTCAAATGCATGAAGGAAACAACCCCAAGTGGCGCACACCATTAGGACCCAACAGTCACTATAATGGAAGAAGCCCCAGCCCGGTTCTGCCCAGGCCAGGCCCCCCAACGTGTATGGCCCCACGGGACGAAACGTGTTGGTAGCGTGGCCTGGATGAAGCTGAGCTGAGACTTCTTCTACTATAGTCAGAGGCGTCCCTAGAGTTGGTGTCACCCGGTGTGGTAACACTTGGTGACACCCCCTCCGACAATCCCCGCAGAATGGATCAGATCTGCAGATTGAGCATAATGGATCGGACTCCGATCCATTATGCTCAATCCGCAGATCTGATCCATCCTGTGGTGATCGTCGGCTTTCTTTTCAACTTACCTTTTCTTGGAGCGGGTCCGGTGTCACCCCGTATAGGTTGCATGCCGACGATCCCCACAGGATGAATCGGATCTGTGGATTGAGCATAATGGAGTCCGATCCATTATGCTCCCCAATCCGCAGATCCCATCCATCCTGCAGGGATCGTCGGCATGCAACCAGGGGCGGACTGACAACTCATGGGGCCCCCGGGCAATATGGGATCATGGGGCCCCTGTGCCCTTGCCCAAACTCAAAAAAGCCTATGAAAAAGGTACCAGGGGCATCTCATGGGGCCCCCTACTGACTCCGGGCCCTCAGGCAGTGTCCGAGTTTCCAAATGGTCAGTCCGCCCCTGCATGCAACCTATACGGGGTGACACCGGACCCGCTCCAAGAAAAGGTAAGTTGTAAAGAAAGCCGACGATCCCCGCAGGATGGATCGGATCTGCGGATTGGGGAGCATAATGGATCGGACTCCGATCCATTATGCTCAATCTACAGATCAGAACCATCCTGCGGGGATCGTCGGCATGCAACCTATACGGGGTGACACCGGACCCGCTCCTAAAAAAGGTAAGTTGTAAAGAAAGCCAACGATCCCCGCAGGATAGATCGGATCCATCCTTCAGGGATTGTCGGCTTGCTTTACAACTTACCTTTTCGTGGAGCAGGTCCGGTGTCACCCCGTGCGGTCGGTGTCACCCGGTGCGGGCCACACCCCCCGCACCTGCCTTGGGACGCCACTGACTATAGTGACTGGGTTGCTTCCTTCCTTTGTACTGTGTGTCATGGCCAATCCCTTTCCATTTCATTACACTCATCGCTGAATCCCCCCCAAAGCTGTTGTATTGGAGGAGAAAAATCGCGGTCACGTGACCGCCAAAAAGAAAAAAAAAAGTTACTTTTGGGCAATAATTTACTAAATAACATAGTAACAACATTATGCTGCGGCTGCACTCATATCCACAGCAGGGATTTATTGGAACGGCTTTAAATAACTCCGCTTTGCCCCTACATGTAATCTTTCGCCGCAGCTCCGCTCACCACAAAGGCGAGAACATTTTATTGAACTGGGAAAAAAAGCATGACTTTTACACGCCCAGAAAACGATTTCGCCAAGTCCTTCTGAGAAGTGCGCGCTCAGCGATGGGTAATCAGCAGAGGGAGACCCGGACACAGACTGCAATCCACGGCCAAGATAAGACGCAGGACCCAAAGTTCACCTGGCACTGGGAATTAAAAATATTTAGCACAAAGTTGAACTCGCTAAAATCGAACGGGAATTCCACCCCGCCAAATCCGAAGCCTCACATTGTTCCCCTCCTGTACAGTAATGCAAGATATGTCAGAGCTACAGAAATAATAATATGTATGAATTATAGATGACTATGGGGGGGGGGGTTACTTTGTGTTGGTGTCAATGATTCTCTGTAGAGTACCTTGGAAAACAACAGAGCTACATAATAATACAACAGCAGGTATGCAGCCAACGACCTAAGCTGACTGTTCACTAATAGAGTTTTGAACGAACGTTAAGAAAATCCTTTGTACATTTTGTTAGCATTTGGAATGAATGGAATTTTCTGGATGAGCACCACATTCACTTTTAGAAAATAGTTCATTCGAAATACAGGGGCAGACTGACAACTCATGGGGCCCCCAGGCAATAGGGGATCATGGTGCCCCTGTGTCCTCGCCCACACTCAAACCACACCCAAAAAGCCCATGAAAGGTACCAGGGGCATCTCATGGGGCCCCTTACTGACCCTGGGCCCGAGTTTCCAAATGGTCAGTCCGCCCCTGATTATATCACAGCATTACTGTGAAGTGCACATTTATTGCACTTTATTGGTTTGAATTTTGTGGATGTTGAAGGTTACAGCAGTGATGTTATTATACTTTTTATACATATAAATAATATTTTGACACTTTTTGGAATATTTAGTGGTGGGAATATTTAAGATTAATTTTGATTATTTTTTCAAAAAAGACTTTCTATCCTGCTCCTTCCAATTTTCCCATCACAGACAACATAACATCAGTTTGACCCCACTGACCATTAGAAATTCAAACGAGTGTTCTTGAAAGAAATTTCAAACTAAATTCTACTAGTGTGTGGCCAGCTTTAGAGCTGAAGTTTAAGAATGATCTCCAGGAAACAAACAAAAAAAAAAGCTACCCTTGCAGTAGGGCTGCCCCTTCACTGCAAGGGTTAAATGCTCATCTTTGAATAGAAGACCTGGAAAAAAGGGTTATTTATCCCTCGCTCCCCTGGCAGATAGTACCTACAGATAATTTAGCTCCAGCAGAAGGATAGGGGGACTTCATTCAAAAGGTAGGACAGTGGGGCTCGGTTCTAAAAAAAGGACAGGGGTTCCAATAGAGGGATGGAGGAACTTGGCCCCAACAGAAGAACCGGAGGACTTGGTTCGAAAAGAAGGACAGTGAGACTTGGTTCCAAAAGATAGAGCAGGAGACTTGGTTTAAAAGATGGGCCTTGGGATTTGGTTCCAAAAGAGAGACAGAGGGACTTTGTTCTAAATAAGAGATGGAGGAACTTGGCTCCAACAGAAGAACTGGAGGACTTGGTTCTAAATGAAGGACAGTAGGACTTGATTCCAAAAGATAGAGCAGGAGACTTGGTTTAAAAGATGGGCCGGAGGACTTGGTTTATAAGATGGACAGAGGGATTTGGTTCCAAAGAAGAGAAAGAGGGGCTTTGTTCCAAAAGAGGGATGAAGGAACGTACTTCAAACAGAAGAACTGGGGGACTTAGTTCAAAAAGGGGGTCAGAGGGACTTCATTCCAAAAGAAAGACAGTGGGACTTGGTTCCAAAAGATTGTAGAGCAGGAGACTTGGTTTAAAAGTTGGGCAAGGAGACTTGGTTCTAAAAGGGGGATGGGTGAACTTAGCTCCAAAAGAAGAACAGGAGGGCTTGGTTCAAAAAGAAGGACAGTGGGACTTGACTCCAAAAGAAAGACAGTGGAACTTGGTTCCAAAAGACAGAGCAGGAGATTTGGTTTATAAGATGGACAGGGGGACTTGGTTTAAAAAATGGACAGAAGGACTTGATTCCAAAGAGACAGAGAAGCTTGGTTCCAAAAGAAGGATGAAGGAACAAACCTCCAACAGAAGAACTGGGGGACTTAGCTCAAATCAAAGGACAGTGTGGCTTGGTTCTAAAAGAAGGCGAGAGGGATTTGGTTGCAAATAAGGCACAGAAGGACTTGGTTTCAAAAGATGGAAGGAGAAACTTGGCTCCAACAGAAGAATAGGAGGACCTGGTTCAAAAAGAAGGACAGTTGGACTTGATTCCAAAAGAAAGACAGTGGAACTTGGTTCCAAAAGATAGAACAGATGACTTGGTTTAAAAGATGGGCAAGGGACTTGATTTAAAAGATGGACAGAGGGACTTTGTTCCAAAAGAGGGAAGGAGGAACTTGGCTCAACAGAAGAATATGACGACTTGGTTCACAAAGAAAGACAGTTAGATTTTGCTCCAAAAGATAGGGCAGGAGACTTGGTTTAAAAGATGGACAGAGGTACTTGGTTCCAAAGAAGAGACAGAGAGGCTTGGTTCCAAAGGAAGGAGAGATAGGGGGACTTGGTTCAAAAAGAAAGACAGTGAGACTTGGTTCCAAAAGATAGAGCAGAAGACTTGGTTTAAAAGATGGGCAGGGGACTTGGTTTCATAAGAGGGAAGGAGGAACATGGCTCCAAAAGAAGAATAGGAGGACTTGGTTCAAAAAGGAGGACAGTGGGACTTGATTCCAAAAGAAAGACAGAGGGACTTGGTTCCAAAAGGTAGAGAGAGAGAGAGACTTAATTTAAAAGATGTATAGAGGAACTTGTTTAAAAAGAAAAGATAGAGGGATTTGGTTCCAGAAGAGTGACAGAGGAGCTTACCTCCAAAAGAAGAACAGAGGGAGTTAGTTCAAAAAGAAGGACATTGGGGCTTGATTCCAAAAGTGAGGAACTTGGTTAAAAAAAAGAGAACGAGGGCTTTGGCTCAAAAAGGAAATAGATGTACTTGGTTCTGAAGAAGGGTGGAGGAACTTAGCTCCAAAAGAAGAATAGGGGGACTTAGTTAAAAAAGAAGCACATTAGGGCTTGTTTCCAAAAGA
The DNA here is from genome assembly GCF_062004578.1 of Staurois parvus. Lineage (NCBI taxonomy): Eukaryota > Metazoa > Chordata > Amphibia > Anura > Ranidae > Staurois > Staurois parvus. The sequence continues at coordinate 818,155 of NW_028318963.1, forward strand.
GGGATGCCCCTCCAATAGACAGACAGCTGAAAACTATGAGTTTAATCTGTCCACCTAGGTCTGGTACAATGTTTTCAGTGTTTTCCAATTAAATCATATGGTTTTGGTTGAGGATAGGACCTGGCCATGGTAGGTAATGGAAACATGATCAGCACACATTGATTCAGATTCTTGGGAAGAGGAGATATGAATTTCTAAAACTAGTGTGAACTTATTCTCTAAGCTACTTTGGGCCAGCAGTTGATATTGGAAGTCCAGAGTGTGAGTTTCCTTTGGATGCTCCAGTTTCCTCCCACAATCCAAAAAGAGATATACATTAAGCATACTCATCAGCATCCACACACTTTGGCTCTACAGTGTTCAACGGTGCAACTGCAACATGGACTTCACAAATCGCCTAATGGTAACGGGTGTACACTGTACGAAAGAAATCTGGTTTATATTGACCATCGTCTGTATTACTGGGGGTGACATCAACATCCATCAGGAAAGATTCCTGGGAAATTGTGAGCAAGTGAAATCTTGCATTTTCTGGAGACATTTCGGTTGCTCTGTGTTCCCCAGAACCCACCCAGGAGGAGTTTGACGTCATAATCGCCCAGGGGCCCCCAACAGAAAACAGGGGTTAGGTATGTATGAACTCTGACTTTATGCTACAAGGTCTAACTGAAATAATGAAAACTGTGGTGGTGACAAGAGTAAAATCACTGAGTCTTCTGTTATCATTGGGCAGTGTAGGCCAAAGTGTTCTGTGCTGACTCCAGTAATGGTCTGTTTGTTCTGATAAGCTGGCCGTGGGTGGAGAGAGGACAGCCAAATGACCCGGGAGATAGGGGACTACCTACAGAAATAGCAATAGCGGAATGTGCATGGACTTTGACTTGGAAGGGATAGCCTGGCATGGCTACCAAAGCTTAAAGTGTCTCTTCCGGGGGAGCTGACCTTCTGTGGCCCAAATAATGTGTTCAATTCCAAATAAGATATTGATGATATAGATTATTGTATATTGTGGTAGGAAGTCTCTATTTAACATATCATTGCTATTGATCTTCAGCTTGGCATTTAAGCACCCTGAGCACCCAGTGTCACCCCATGACCCCAGAGCACACTGAGCACCCAGTGTCAACCTATGACCCCAGAGCACCCTGAGAATCCTGTGTTACCCCATGACCCCAGAGCACCCAGTGTCACCCCATAACCCCAGAGCAGCCAGTGTCACCCCATGACCCCAGAGCACACTGAGCACCCAGTGTCAACCTATGACCCCCAGAACACCCTGAGCATCCTGTGTTACCCCATGACCCCAGACCACCCTGAGCACCCAGTGCCACCCCATGACCATAGAGGACACTGAGCACCCAGTGTCAACCTATGACCCCAGAGCACCCTGAACATCCTGTGTCACCCCATGACCCCAGAGCACCCTGAGCATCCTGTGTCACCCCATGACCCCAGAGCACCCAGTGTTACCCCACAACCCATGGCCCCAGAGCACCCTGAGCATCCTGTGTCAACACATGACCTCTGTAACTCCAGAGTACCCTGGAAATCCTGTGTCATCCCAAGACCCCAGAGCACCCTGAGCACCCAGTGTCACCCCATGACCCCAGAGCACCCTGAGCATCCTGTATCACCCCATGACACCAGAGCAACCTGAGCATCCCGTGTCAACACATGACCTCAGTGACTCCAGAGTACCCTGTATATCCTGTGTCATCCCACGACCCAAAAGCACCCAGTGTCACCCCATGACCACACAGCACTCTGAACATCCTGTGTCAACCCATGACCCCAGAGCACCCAGAGGATTTTGTGTCACCCCATGACCCCAGAGCACCCTGAGCATCCCATGCCTCCCCATGACTCCACAACACCCTGAGCATCCCGTGTCACCCCATGACCCCAAAGCACCCTGAGCATCCTGTGTCACCCCATGACCCCAGAGCACCCTGGGCATCCTGTGTCAACCCATTACCTCAGTGACTCCAGACGACCCTGAGCATCCTATGTAAGCCTGGGACCCCAGTTTCTCTAGGACACACTGAGCATCTTGTGTCACACAGACAAAACCAGACTATGAGTTCCTGCACTATGATCAGGTAGTTTTTCCTGATTAAAGTTTGTATTCATATATAGGACACCCCTGTGATCCCAGATACTACAAGTCATTGTGTCCCATTGTTGTCAACACCCTTCTGCATGTAATCCAGAGACACAGAGAGCCTACAGAGAGCCTACAGAGGGCCTACAGAGAGCCTACAAAGGGCCTACAGACAGCCTACTGAAAGCCTACAGAGGGCCTATAAAGACCCTACAGAGAGCCTACAGAGGGCCTACAAAGAGCCTACAGAGTAGGGTTGCCACCTCACCCCTTTAAAACAGAACACATATTAAATACACAGGTTCTATGGCTGATTAAGGTAGTAATTAAACTCACTTAGTGCCTTATCTGCATTAAATTAGCCTCAGTACCTGTGTAATTATTATGTGTTCAGTTTTAAAGGGATGCGGTGGCAACCCTACTACAGAGAGCCTACAAAGGACCTACAGAGAGTGTAGAGAGAGCCTACAGAGAGCTTACAGAGGGTGTAGAGAGAGCCCACAGAGAGCCTACAGAGGGCCTACAGAGAGCCTACAAAGGGCCTACAGACAGCCTACTGAAAGCCTACAGAGGGCCTATAAAGAGCCTACAGAGGGCCTACAAAGAGCCTACAGAGTAGTGTTGCCACCTCATCCCTTTAAAACAGAACACATATTAATTACACAGGTTCTGTGGCTGATTAAGGTAGTAATTAAACTCAGTGCCTTATCTGCATTAAATTAGCCTCAGTACCTGTGTAATTATTATGTGTTCAGTTTTAAAGGGATTGGGGTGGCAACCCTGCTACAGAGAGCCTACAAAGGACCTACAGAGAGTGTAGAGAGAGCCTACAGAGAGCCTACAGAGCCTACAGAGAGCCTACAGAGGGCCTACAGAGAGCCTACAAAGGGCCTACAGACAGCCTACTGAAAGCCTACAGAGGGCCTATAAAGACCCTACAGAGAGCCTACAGAGGGCCTATAAAGAGCCTACAGAGTAGGGTTGCCACCGCATCCCTTTAAAACTGAACACATATTAATTACACAGGTTCTGTGGCTGATTAAGGTAGTAATTAAACTCAGTGCCTTATCTGCATTAAATTAGCCTCAGTACCTGTGTAATTATTATGTGTTCAGTTTTAAAGGGATGCGGTGGCAACCCTACTACAGAGAGCCTACAAAGGACCTACAGAGAGCCTACAGAGGGTGTAGAGAGAGCCTATAGAGAGCCTACACAGCCTCCGTGGCCAGCATCCAGCATCTAAAATTGTCCTCCTCCACTGTAAATATGACCTGACCTGTGACAGTGCAGCCAGAGGATCCACAGGGGCCCCGGAATACACAGAACACAGCTTGTCTGGCTGGAAAGCCCACTTAGCTTAATTGGCACATGAGGGATGATATTCATGGCGGAGGGCTCAGGACAGAAAAGTGCTGTGTTCAGACGGGGAGTTTTTTGGAAAGGGTCAGGGACTTCTTTTCCTGCAGCAGATTGTGTTTTGCATGTAATAGACTTCAATGGACCCCCACCAAAAATGCAGGTGTTGTGTTTTTGATGCATTTCTGACGCATGCATTTTTCTTGTGTTTTTTTGCTAATAGAAAAGTATGACAGTTCTGTTCATGTAGTGCGATTTTCATGCAACTTTGATATGTTTTTGATGCGACTTTACACTCTCTGACACTCAAGTAGCATCAAAGTCCCATCAAAATTGCATCAAAGTAGAGCAGGAACCTTTATGTGACCAAAGTCGCATGTTAGGGTTAGGGTTGGGGGTAAATGTTAGGGTTAGAGGTAATTCTTGGGATTGAGACGCTAACCCTAACTCAGATGATGATTATTATTATACAGGGTCAGGGGCGGACTGACAACTCATGGGGCCCCCGGCAATAAGGGATCGTGGGGTCCCTGTGTCCTTGCCCAAACTCAAAAAAGCCTATGAAAAAGGTACCAGTGACATCTCATGGGGCCCCCTAGTGACCCCACGCCCTCAGGCAGTGCCCGAGTTTCCAAATGATCAGTCCGCCCCTGTACAGGATTTATATCGCACCAACAGTTTGCTCAGCGCTTTACAATATAACAGGAGACAATACAGCAACAATACAGTTCAATACAAGAGGGTTAGGAGCAGGGGTGGACTGACCTTTCGGGCACCCAGGCACTGCCGAGGGCCCAGGGTCAGTAAGGGGCCCCGAGAGATGCCCCTGGTACCTTTCATAGGCTTTTTTGGATGTGGTTTGGGTGTGGGCAAGGACATAGGGGCCCCATGATTTCCTATTGCCCAGGAGCCCCATAAGTTGTCAGTCCGCCACTGGTTAGGAGGGCCCTGCTCCTTGGAGCTTACAATCTAAGAGGGAGGGGCTGGTGGTACAAAAGGTAATAACTGCGGGGGATAGACTGGTAGGAGGAATAGAAGATTCCATTATTAGCTGAAGGCAGGATAGGCTTCCCAGAGATCACCTAAAAGGGGGCAGAGTAGGCGATAGTCTGATAGATTGGGGTAGAGAGTTCCAGAGGATGGGGGAGGCTCTAGAGAAGTCCTGGAGACGAGCATGGGAGGAGGAGACAAGGGAGCTAGAGAGCAGGAGGTCATGCGAGGAGTGGAGAGGACGGTTTGGGAGATATTTAGAGACAAGATTGGTGATGTAATTGGGGGGTTACCGCTAACCCTGAACCCTAGCTCTCAGCCCTAACATGTGACTTTGGTCACATAAAGTTTCTTGCACTATTTTGGTGCGGCTTTGATGCTATTTGAATGTCAGAGAGTGTAAAGTTGCACTACATGAACAGAACTGTCATACTTTTCTATTAGCAAATAAAAAAAAAAAAACAAGGCAAAAACACATGTTCAAAACCGCAAAACGTGCCAGAAAACGCATTGGCCACAACCTGCATAAATGTGAACCTAGCCTTAATGAAACGAAATCTGATGATCCTGCCAAGTCCTTTTTCAGGCTCTTCCTATTACAGGATGGCAACTCTCTCCAAAATGGGCCCCTGTGTTGTCACCCTTTCACACGTGGCTCTGGTGGACAGTGCAAGCTACTGTTTCAATGGCCCACCATGGTCATCATATTGAGTCGGTCGAGAGTCAGGATGTGATGCTGGAGCGAGTGCATGCCGATAGGAAGTGGGTGCGAAGAGGATGGAGAAGATCAGCAGAACTGAGATGGGGAAAGAAGGTTAAAAAAGTTTTGTTTTTTTAAAATTTTTATTATTCTTTTTATTTGGGAGTGGGGGGGGGCAGGTTTTCCTCTGTCTGCGGAGAGCCTCTTTATCTACTGCCTGCAAAAATGTTAAAAATTGTCAATTGCCAATCAACATGAAAACAGGTCAAAACAAGGGCAGGAAGGAGGAAGGCGCCTCCGGGGTCTCCAAAAAAAAAAAATATTTTCCAGAACTCTCCGCATAAACGTGTTGTTACAGCGATCCGTCTGTCAGGGAGTTTACATGTGAAGGCGGGTTTAAAGGAGGATTCCATTCGGTTTCATTCACATTTATAGAATTAATTTTTCAAAATTCTATCAAAACCTTTTTCAAGCCAATCATAGAAAGTCCCAAAATCTGTCTATGCTAAACCAGCAGGCTCCAAGTGAAAGCTGAAATCAGGCTTATGGTAGGCATACCTGAATGGGTAGGGGGAGGAGCTTAGGCAGGTTTGGTGCTCACAAACTGCAGGCAGGAGGTGGGGCCGAGGCATGACTGTTCTGTAGGGTGAATGGGTGGGAAGGGGGCGGGGCAGAGGCACAGAGTCTGTGTGCCGATCCTGTAGGCTGAATGGGTGGGAAGGGGGCGGGGCAGAGGCACAGAGTCTGTGTGCCGATCCTGAAGGCTGAATGGGTGGGTAGGGGGCGGGGCAGAGGCACAGAGTCTGTGTGCCGATCCTGTAGGCTGAATGGGTGGGAAGGGGGCGGGGCAGAGGCACAGAGTCTGTGTGCCGATCCTGTAGGCTGAATGGGTGGGAAGGGGGCGGGGCAGAGGCACAGAGTCTGTGTGCCGATCCTGTAGGCTGAATGGGTGGGAAGGGGGCGGGGCAGAGGCACAGAGTCTGTGTGCCGATCCTGAAGGCTGAATGGGTGGGAAGGGGCGGAGCAGAGACACAGAGTCTGTGTGCCGATCCTGCAGGCTGAATGGGTGGGAAGGGGGCGGGGCAGAGGCACAGAGTCTGTGTGCCGATCCTGTAGGCTGAATGGGTGGGAAGGGGCGGAGCAGAGGCATGAAGTCTGCAGGCTCTGATCATGGGTGGGGAGATTCCAGACTATGTGCATTACCTTACATATCTTATGGGAGGTGAAAATAGTTCCTATTTACACGGCTCAAAAAAAATTAAATGGACACTTTTCTAATCAGAGTCTAGCATCAAGTCAATGAAACTCTCAGGATATTGATCTGGTCAGGTAAGTAGCAGAGGGGGCTGTTAAGCAGTTTCAGCTGCTTTGGTGGTAATGAAATTAACAACAGGTGTACTAGATGGGCAGCAATGAAATGACCCCCAAAACAAGAATGGTATTACAGGTGGAGGCCACTGACATGTTTTTCCCTACTCATCTTTCCTGACTGTTTTTCACTAGTTTTGCATTTGACTAGGGTCAGTGTCACTACCGGTAGCATGAGGCCATACCTGGACCCTACAGAGGTTGCACAGGCAGTCCAACTCCTCCAGGATGGCACATCAATACCTGTCATTGTCAGAAGGTTTGCTGTGTCTCCCAGCACAGTCTCAAGAGCATGGAGGAGGTTCCAGGAGACAGGCAGTTACTCTAGGAGAGCTGGACAGGGCCGTAGAAGGTCCTTAACCCATCAGCAGGACCGGTATCTGCTCCTTTGTGCAAGGAGGAACAGGATGAGCCCTGCCAGAGCCCTACAAAATGACCTCCAGCAGGTCACTGGTGTGAATGTCTCTGACCAAACAATCAGGAAGAGACTTCATGAGGGTGCCCTGAGGGCCCGACGTCCTCTAGTGGGCCCTGTGCTCACTGCCGGTACCATAGAGTTGGATTGGCATTTGCCATTGAACACCAGAATTGGCAGGTCCACCACTGGCACCCTGTGCTTTTCACAGATGAGAGCAGGTTCACCCTGAGCACATGTGACAGACGTGAAAGGGTCTGGAGAAGCCGTGGAGAACGTTCTGCTGCCTGTAACATGGTTCAGCATGACGGTTTTGGTGGTGGGTCAGTGATGGTCTGGGGGGGCATATCCATGGAGGGACGCACAGACCTCTACAGGCTAGACAATGGCACCCTGCCTGCCATTAGGGGATGAAATCCTTGGACCCATTGTCAGACCCTACGCTGGTGCAGTGGCTCCTGGGTTCCTCCTGGTGCAGTGGGTCCTGGGTTCCTCCTGGTGCAGTGGGTCCTGGGTTCCTCCTGGTGCAGTGGGTCCTGGGTTCCTCCTGGTGCAGTGGGTCCTGGGTTCCTCCTAGTACACAACAATGCCCGGCCTCATGTGGTGAGAGTATGCAGGCAGTTCCTGGAGGATGAAGGAATTGATACCATTGAATGGCCCCCACACTCATCTGACCTAAATCCAATAGAACACCTCTGGGATGTCATGTTTCGGTCCATCCGACGCCACCAGGTTGCATCTCAGACTGTCCAGGAGCTCAGTGATGTCCTGGTCCAGATTTGGGAGGAAATCCCCCAGGACACCATCTGTGGTCTCATTAGGAGCCTCCCCCGACGTTGTCAGTCATGCATACAAGCACGTGGGGGCCACACAAACTACTGAGGACCATTCTGAGTTGCTGCAATGACATTTCAGCAGAATGGACTCGCCTGCTGCATCATTTCTTCACTTTGATTTTCGGGGTGTCTTTGAATTCAGTCCTCTGTAGGTGAATCATTTTCATTTCGATCAAACAATGGGGCGTCCTTACATTCCTCACACATCACCCGTCCATGTCAGTATAGAGATCCAGCAGGAGATTCTTCCTCATTGAGATCTGATGGGTTATATGTATAAGGGCCAGTTCACAGCATAGAAATGCAATCCAGATACATTCCAGATGCGTATCTGTATGTGCACTTGTGATGAATATTTGACGCATCCTGGTGCATTTTTGAAGAGTTTTTGATGCGGACCATGGCTTTTGCTGTAGGATGCGACTAAGAAAATGTCAGGAAAGACCTACTAGAACAGCTGAGCTTTATTTGGGGTTAATCAGAGGCACTTTCAATGATGGCAGGTGTGTACTGACTCCTATTTAACATGATTTTGAATGTGATTGCTAATTCTGAACACAGCTACATCCCCAGAGAGGGTGTGCACACTTATGCAACCGCATTATTTTAGGTTTTTATGTTTACTTCCCCCTCCCCCTAAAAGATCTCAATTTGTTTTTCAATTGAGTGTACAGTTTATAGGTCACATTAAATGTGAAAAAAGTTCTGAAATGATTTATCTTTGTCTCATTTTTTTTACACCACAGAAACCTGACATTTTAACAGGGGTGTGTAGACTTTTTATATCCATTGTAGATGCTGTAAAGCATGCTTGTTATACACACTGTGGAACCGAAGGGGTTAATCCTCCAAATTGTGTAAAAACGCTGTTTGATACTGACTTCTCTGATCTTCCCCTTCTTCCAGTGTCCCCCTCTTATCTCCTGATAAGACATATCGCGTGGAGACACTCTGCACATGCTCAGTTTGGTGTGTATTGCTGGAGAGGATTTTTTTTCTCTTGGGAGAGTGCATGTGAACAGCACAGGGCCAATCAGCACTGTCCAGACAGAGATCAGGGGTTCTACATAAACCTAGAGAATGAAACTCCTCCCAAAAGTTTTTATATGTGCTCAGCCGGACACTGATAGAAGTCACAAGACTGCTATATACTGCTGATGAGAAATGGTATTTACCATTTCATATTTACTAAAATAATTGCATTGCCATGTTCTGTGTGTACTGGGGGAGAGCAGATATAGTGAATGCAGGGTCTGGGGAGACCAGATATAGTGAATGCAGGGTCCGGGGAGAGCGGATATAGTGAATGCAGGGTCCGGAGAGAGCGGATATAGTGAATGCAGGGTCCGGGGAGACCGGATATAGTGAATGCAGGGTCCGGAGAGAGCGGATATAGTGAATGCAGGGTCCGGGGAGAGCGGATATAGTGAATGCAGGGTCCGGGGAGAGCGGATATAGTGAATGCAGGGTCCGGGGAGACCGGATATAGTGAATGTAGGGTCCGGGGAGAGCAGATATAGTGAATGCAGGGTCGGGGAGACCGGATATAGTGAATGCGGGGTCTGGGGAGAGCGGATATAGTGAATGCGGGGTCCGAAGAGACCGGATATAGTGAATGCAGGGTCCGGGGAGACCGGATATTGTGAATGCAGGGTCCGGGGAGACTGGATATAGTGAATGCAGGGTCCGGGGAGACCGTATATAGTGAATGCAGGGTCCGGGGAGACCAGATATAGTGAATGCAGGGTCCGGGGAGGTCAGATATAGTGAATGCAGGGTCCGGGGAGGTCAGATATAGTGAATGCAGGGTCCAGGGAGACTGGATATAGTGAATGCAGGGTCCGGGGAGACCAGATACAGTGAATGCAGGGTCCGGGGAGAACGGATATAGTGAATGCAGGGTCCGGGGAGACCGGATATTGTGAATGCAGGGTCTGGGGAGACCGGATATTGTGAATGCAGGGTCCGGGGAGACCGGATATAGTGAATGCAGGGTCTGGGGAGACCGGATATAGTGAATGCAGGGTCCTGGGAGACCAGATATAGTGAATGCGGGGTCCGGGGAGACCAGATATAGTGAATGCAGGGTCCTGGGTTTAGTAGCACTTTAAATGTGGTATGTGCATTAGTTTTCTTTTTTAAGGTTTCTACAGTATTTTCATTTGGTGATCCAGCCAGCAAGTCTGTTGTTTTTTGTTATTTTTTTTTCAAAAGAACAAGTTATTTTGCAGTTATAAGGATGAGGCAAACCATTTAACACTGGCAGGAGTGCTAACAATGATCAGCTTTTATTTATTTATGTAAAACCTTTATCCCAAAAGGGGAAAACAACTGTCACTGGAACTGCTTATAAATGTGAGCTGGAGTTTGGCTTCAATTTGTTAATGTATTCATAGCTGCTAGTACATCTAACCCTCGCCTCGCCCCAGGCTGACAATGCTGCTGTCCAAGGGTGCCCCCTGTGCTCCTTCCTGCAGAGTGGGGGCGCTCTAATACAGGAGGTGTGTTACTGGCCAACAGGTGAAAACAGAGGGGAAAAGAAAGAAAACTAATGCAGACGCCACATCTATGGCTTGGTAAGCTGCAATATATTATGTTTTTGGTTTGGGGTTTAATACTGTAAAGTTTTTGCAGAAATGTGACCCCTCTGCCTCATGGGTGGTGTACAGGGGTGAGAAGTGAAATGGTTAAAATGCTGAATTTTGGTGCTTTTTTCTGCAAATGTCTGAAGCCGGTGACAGGTCCTCTTTGAACAGGACTTGTATTTATTGTTCGGCTTGTTGCGGCACGATCGGCGGGGGATTAGGCGCACAGTCTGGTATCTAGGCAGGGCCCGGCTTCGCTGGATTTCTGTTATTGGCCGCGCTGGCTCCTCTCTTTGCAGACTGCAGGGATCGGACAAAAGGCTGTTTTCAGAAAGCAGAAGTCAGCTGACTAGCAGGCGCCGCCCTCGAAAAACATTTTTCACAATGTTTAGTGGAAGGTGTTACATTGCTCCAAATATTTGTTGATGCCGTCGCCGCGGCAACCCTGGCACGGCGCTTTTCTGAGAAAAACACGGCCCAAATACGAGATACTTCAAATTGGGCTGCAAAAAAAAATATATTTTTTTTCTTTTTCAGGTGGATTTAATTCCTCGCCTGGTGCCAAGAAGAGTTTTGTGTAACTCTTCTAACCAGCGAAATTCACACCCTTGTCTGAACAGATGACGCTAATTACTAATTACATTACATTGGATGCTAATTATAGGAACGTCCATGGGAGCAGTGCACTGGGACTGCGGCCAGAAGGGCGTATTCTGTTACATTCGGAATGGCAACCAAACGCACTTTGGCGATAGGCGTCCATTGCAGCATTGCCGATAATACTGCATGCACCATTCTGGGTCCATTTTGGTTCATTGGACAGCCCATTGGGCTTCCCTAACTCAAACCATTTTGCCTAAGCTGAGATGATGTCATCAGTTTGCTGCAAGCAGAAGGAAGCATTTCCTCAGTCTCCCCCTCCTCCCCCGAATGATTCAACTGCAACATTGTAACTTTGCAGAATGTCATAAGGTGCTCTTGGGTCACTGGGTGATACAGGGTGCTCTAGGGCTTTGGGGTGACACTGGGTGCTCTGGGGTCATGGGGTGACACAGGGTGCGCAGGGTGCTCTGGGGTCATGGGGTGACACAGAATGTGCAGGGTGCTCTGGGGTCATGGGGTGACATAGGATGCGCAGGGTTCTCTGGGGTCATGGGGTGACACAGGGTGCTCAGGGTGCTCTGGGGTCATGGGGTGACACAGGGTGCTCTGGGGTCATGGGGTGACACAGGATGCGCAGGGGACTCTAGGGTCATGAGGTGACACAGGGTGCTCTGGGGTCATGGGGTGACACAGGGTGCGCAGGGTGCTCTGGGGTCATGGGGTGACACAGAATGTGCAGGGTGCTCTGGGGTCATGGGGTGACATAGGATGCGCAGGGTTCTCTGGGGTCATGGGGTGACACAGGGTGCTCTGGGGTCATGGGGTGACACAGGGTGCTCAGAGTGCTCTGGGGTCATGGGGTGACACAGGGTGCTCTGGGGTCATGGTGTGACACAGGATACGCAGGGGACTCTGGGGTCATCGGGTAACACAGGGTGCTCTGCGGTCATGGGGTGACACAGGGTGATCAGGGTGCTCTGAGGTCATGGGGTGACACAGGGTGCTCTGGGGTCATGGGGTGACACTGGGTGCTCTGAGGTCAAGGGGTGACATCATTTCAGCCTTAGACTGGAGCTCTAGGGTGGCTTTTAAATTATAAAAAGTTTAAACTTTTTTAAATGGTCAGAAAGCTTGGTATTGGTATGAATTGTCTCTTGCATTAAATACAACCAACGCATTTCAGGGGAAGGGTTCCCCTCTTCTTCAGGGCTGGAAAGTATGGTTTGTAATGATTTCTGAGTGAGATTTATTTAAAATGCTTATTTTAAATGTGGAAAAAAGCTGAGGCATCAGCAAATTCACAGGGGGGGGTCATTTTAAATAATTCTGACAGTGAGTTACTTACAAGCCATACATTCAAGCCCTGAAGAAGGGGAAGCTCTTCCCCCCAATATGCATTTCCTGTATTTCACCCAGAGTGAATTCCAAACCACACATTCAAGATCCAAAGAAGGGGAGGCCCTCCATCCAAAAATGCATACAATATATTTCAGCTGGAGTTAATTACAAACCGTGACTTCAAACCCTGAAGATAGGGAAGGCCCTCCTCCCGAAATTCTTAGGATATATTTTGTAGGATGCATTTCGGGAGGAGGTCCTCCCCTTTCTTCAGGGTTTGAAGTCACGGTTTGCAATTAACTCCAGCTGAAATATATTGTATGCATTTCGGAAGGAGGGCCTCCTCTTCTTCAGGGTTTGAATTTAACCCCAGCTGAAATATATCCTACGCATTTTGGATGGAGGGCCTACCCTTTTTCAGGGCTTAAATGTATGATGTGTATTTTAGTCTGGGAGAAACACGTGTTGTGGATGGCTTTGTAAGCTGTGGTTAGTATTTAGAATTTTATACGTTGGACTAGTGCAGTGTTTCTCAACTCCAGTCCTCATGGACCCCCAACAGGTCATGTTTTCAGGATTTCCCTCAGAAGAAACAGCTGTGGTAATTACTAAGGCAGTGAAACTGATCAAATCACCTGTGCAAAATAATGGAAATCCTGAAAACATGACCTGTTGGGGGTCCATGAGGACTGAAGTTGAGAAACACTGGGCTAGTGGAAGCCAATGAAGGGATTGGCAGAGAGGGGCAGCAGTCGCTGATCGGTTGGTAAGGTGTATGAGTCTAGCAGCAGCATTCATGATAGACTGAAGGGGGGATAGCCTGTGTAACAGTAGACCAGTGAGGAGGGAGTTGTAGTAATCAAGGTGGGATATAACCAAGGCGTGTATAAGTTGTTTTGTGGTGTCATTGGTCAGAATGGGGTGGATTTTGGAAATGTTGCGGAGGTTGAGGCAGCAGCATTTAGCCAGTGATTGGAGAGGTGAGAGTCTATAATTACACCTAGTTCCCTGGCATGAAGGGAAAGACCAATTACAAGCCTTATATTCAAACCCGGGAGAAGGGGGAGGACCTTTCCATAAAACGCTTTGGCTGTATTTCACTGGGAGTTAACTACAAAACATACACTGAAGCCCTAAAGAAGGGAGGCCCATTCACTGAGATGTGTTGGATGTAGTCAGTTGAAGTTAATCACAAGCCATGCACTGAAGCCCTAAAGAAGTGTTAAACACATTAACTGTATTTCAGCTGGAGTTAAATCCAAACTTGACAATCAAGCCCTGAAAAAGGGTAAGACATTCCCCGGAAATACTTTGGATGTATTTTTGCCAAAATTAATTGCAAATCATACATTCAAGCCCTGAAGAAGAAGGGACCCTTCCCCTGATTTGCATTGACTGTATTTTTCCCTGAGTTAATTAGAAATCATGCATTCAAGCCCTGAAGAAGTGGGGACCTGTCCCATGAAACACGTTGGCTTGTTTCTGCCAGAGTTCATTTCAAACATAATTCAAGTCCTGAAGAAAGGGAGCCCATTCCCACTAATTGCATTGACTATATTGCACAGAGTTAGTTACAAACCATACATTTAAGTCTTGAAGAAGGGACAACCCTTTGCCCGAAATGCATTGGCTGCATTTTGCGCAGAGTTACCTGGTGATCTGGTCATCATCGATCATAGGCGACTATAACCATGTCATCTTTCATCATACCTTGGGTCAAGACCAGCCTTCAAAAAGGGGTAGTACTCTCTGAAGTCTAGGTATTGAGAAAGGTGACCCGGTCTTGGTCATAGGCGACTACAACCATCTCTCATTTCACCATGCCTTGGTTGAAGACACGCCTTCATAAAGAGGTAGTACCCTCTAAAGTCTAGGTATGGCGAAAGGTGATCAGGTCTTGGTCATAGATAACCACAACCATGTCACCTTTGACCATACCTTGGCTGAAGATTAGGCTTCATAAAGGGGTAGTATCCTCTAAAGTCTAGGTATGGCAAAAGGTGACCAGGTCTTGGTCATAGTTAACCACAATCATGTCACCTTTCACTATACTTTGGTTGAAGACCAGCCTTCATAAAAGGGGTAATACCCTCTAAGTCTAGGTATAACGAAAAGTGACCAGGTCTTGCTCATAGGTAACCACAACCAAGTCACCTTTCACCATACCTTGGCTGAAGACTAGCCTTCATAAAGGGGTAGAACCTTCAAAAGTCTAGGTATGACGAAAAGTGACCCGGCCTTGGTCATAGGCGACTACAATCATCTCTCATTTCACCATGCCTTGGTTGAAGACTCGCCTTCATAAAGGGGTAGTAACCTCTAAAGTCTAGGTATGGCGAAAGGTGACCAGGTCTTGGTCATAGGTAACCACAACCATGTCACCTTTCACCATACCTTGGTTGAAGACCTGCCATCATAAAGGGGTAGAACCCTCTAAGGCCTAGGTATGGTGAAAGGTGACCCAGTCTTGGTCCTAGGTGATTACAACCATGTCACCTTTCACCATACCTTGGCCAAAGACCAGCCTCCTTAAAGAGGCAGTGCCCTCTAAAGTCAAGATATGGCGAAAGGTGACCTGGTCTTGGTCATAGTCAACTACAACCATCTCTCATTTCACCATGCCTTGGATGAAGACCAGCCTTCATAAAGGGGTAGGCATAGGTATGGCGAAAGGTGACCCAGTTTTGGTCCAAGGTGATTACAACCATGTCACCTTTCACCAAACCTTTGCCAAAGACCAACCTCCTTAAAGGGGAAGTGCCCTCTAAAGTCTAGGTATGGCGAAAGGTGACCAGGTCTTGGTCATAGGTAACTGCAACCATGTCACCTTTCACCATACCTTAGCCAAAGACCAGCCTCCTTAAAGGTGCAGTGCCCTCTAAAGTCAAGGTATGGCGAAAGGTGACCAGGTCTTGGTCATAGGTAACCACAACCATGTCACCTTTCACCATACCTTTGCCAAAGACCAGCCTCCTTAAAGGGGCAGTGCCCTCTAAAGTCAAGGTATGGCGAAAGGTGACGTGCTCTTGGTCATAGGTGACCTTCACCATACCTTAGCTGAAGACCAACCTCTTTAAAGGGGTAGTAACCTCTTAAAATGACATAAATGAAACTCCAATTTACTGCTGTCCGGCGCTGCCACACATCCACCAGATCTTCATCATGCAATATCTGGAATTTATTTATTGGTGAATTCATTGAAGGTAAATAACAGCTGCGAACTGTAAAGTTTATTTCCAAACACAACCCTTCTATATCTCTCTCTCTATATACATATATATATATACACAACCTATATTTAACTACCATTAACCTATATTTAACTGCGCACCACTCACTGAATGATTTAACTTGTTGCCGAAAGCTACTCTTTAAACCCTTAAACTGCAGCCTCAGCACAAGCGTGAGCTCTATAACGACTCCCCCGAGCGTTGTATTTAACAGACAAAATAGCGAATTTTCCCTGCACGAGTCCCACTCTTGTTATCAAACGATACCTTTGATGTGGCCCAGCAAATCCCAGCGCCCGAAAAATACGCCCCGCATAGCAGATCTTGGGGGAAGAGGGGGGGTGGAGGGGGGGCCTGTGAACGCGAGCTTACGAGTTTTTACTGTTTATTTATTTGCTTTCTGCACACCCTTAAAAGTAACCATTAAACCAAGAGAAGAAGAAGGGGGGAGGGAAGTCATTAGGATAAGGCGAATCGCGTTGGAGCGCTGCCAGGAATAACCGTGTGGAAAATGTTCACACCAGCGGGTGCGTTACAATGCACCTGTACAAATAAAATGCCAAAAGTACGTTCCCCTGATATATGTCTCACGTTTAGTACCTCTCTTTTTTTTTTTTTTTTCACTCTTGAAACAAGTAATTGCAAGAGAAAAAAAAAAAAGTGCGGCGGTCCCAGGCAGGACCTGCGACGCTGAGCTTTATTGAGTCTGAACGCCCTTGTAAATCAACAAGAGAACATTATTATAACAATTTTCTGTGCGGATATTTTATGTTTGGACCGGTGTTCTGTTACAGAAACATCCAAGGTGCAACAACAAAGGCAATATTTATTTGTTACAGGTACTTATGTAGCGCCGTCAATTTACGCAACGCTTTACACATATACATAAATATATATAGTAAAAATTATAATCGCAATTCCGCTCTACGGTATATAAAATTATTTCAATAGAAAGATGAAATAATGAAATTCCCATGAGCAGCCACCACAATATTGCAGGTAACAATACACATAAAATAATATACAGAAGTGCGGCACTTCAAAAAAATTGAACTCAAAAGTCCAATCCACAAAAATGAAAGTAAATGGAATAAGTCCCTCTTCACTGGAACTTCAGCGCTGCTATAGATGTCTCAAAAAGGCCAAGGGAACATCGAAAAAATCCACCATCACCAAAACACTCTGCCTCTTGGGGCTTATTCCAAATACTTTCAATTTTGTGGATTGGACTTTTGAGTTCAATTTTTTTGAAACGCCGCACTTATGTATATTATCATATATATATAATGTACATTCACATCAGTCCCTGACTCTCAAGGGGTGTACAATCTAAGGTCCCTAACTCACATCCATACATACACATACTAGGGCCAATTTAGACAGGATGTCTTTGGATTGTGGGAGGAAACCGTAGTGCCCGGAGGAAACCCACGCAGGCACAGGGAGAAAACATATTTGCGTACGGTCGGCATCAAGGGGTTAATGTAACTTTCTCATTTGAAAACATGAACCCACTTTAGTTAGTAGTAGCTGAACTCTTTTGTAATATTGAAGACGTTTCTTCTCCAAGTCACTTCTTCAGTTCTAATGAGTGTCAGGAAGCTACCCCAACATTTATATCCACACAGGTAGTAAGGACTCCTTAATCCAGTCACCATGGAATGTGTCAAGGCAGATTCTGATTGTCCAACAACAGGATGGGAGGTGTGAAAATTGTGGAACCGCCTTGTTCTATTTACATAGTCCCATTCATAGGGGTCTATTTACTAAAAATGGTTCACTCAGAATTTTGTGCACTTCTGCATGGAAACCAATCAGCTTCCAGGTTTCATTGCTAAAGCCTATTTGAATGAGCTGAGGTTGGAAGCTGATTGGCTACCATGCACAGCTGCACCAGACTCTGAGTAAACTAGCTTTAGTAAATCTCCTTCAAAGTGTCAGTCAGTCTGCATAGGTGTCATGCCCTGGAGTCACATGGCCGAAGGTGAGAATTGTTGTCAAATTGCCAGGGCGGAGATGACACTATACAGTATATGGAATACAGATGGTGTTGAAGGCCCCCACCCCTGTTCATGGTGATTGGATCAGGGAAGCCCTTCTAACCAGGGATTCACTGAAACCCTAGGGTTCTGCTAGAGGTTGCTAGGAGTTTTGTAAGTTGTGGTTGACTCTTGACCTCCCATTTGATGGTACATGCATAATTAAGGGTCCAAAACCACTTGGCACAGCCAGTAGCATGACACCAATAATCTTTTTTAGTTGTCTGTAAGAGTGGCATTCTGATGACCACTGTAAGGAGGGTGGTCATTCTTCCCAGTGACCACCTGTATAAAGAGCATTCTTCCCACTGACCACCAATCAAAGTTGTATTCTTTCCACTGACCACCAATGTAAGGAGCATTCTTCCCACTGGCCACCAAGGGAAGGAGCATTCTTCTCACTGACCATCAATATAGTGGACATTTTTTTCCACTGACCACCAGTATAAAGAGTATTCTTCCCACTGACCACCAATCTAAGCTGCATTCTTTCCACTGGCCAATAATGTAAGAGGCATTCTTTCTACTGATCACCAATGTAAGGAGCATTCTTCTCACTGACCATCAATATATTGGACATTCTTCCCACTGACCAGCAGTATAAGGAGTATTCTTTCCACTGACCACCAATCTAAGTCACATTCTTTCCACTGACTACCTATGTAAGGGGCATTCTTTCCACTGAGAACCAATGTAAGGAGCATTCTTCCCACTGATCACCAATGTAAGGAGCATTCTTCCCACTGATCACCAATATATTGGACATTCTTCCCACTGACCACCAATGTAAGGAGCATTCTTCCCACTGATCACCAATATATTGGACATTCTTCCCACTGACCAGCAGTATAAGGAGTATTAATTCCACTGACCACCAATCTAAGTCACATTCTTTCCACTGACCACCAATCTAAGTCACATTCTTTCCACTGACCACCAATCTAAGTCACATTCTTTCCACTGACCACCAATGTAAGGGACATTCTTTCCACTGAGAACCAATGTAAGGAGCACTCTTCCCACTGAGAACCCATGTAAAGAACTGTCTTCCTACTGACCACCAATGTAAAGGGCATCCTTCCCATTGACACCAAAGAAAATAATTTTAGGGGTTTCCTGAGACCTGAAAATTATTTTAATGGAATCCTCGGGGGTAAAAAGGCTGAGAAAGGCAGGATTAGGGTCTCTGTGTGGACATGATGTTGGGGTATCTTCCTGACACTCATCAGAACTGAAGAAGTGGTTTGGAGAAGCTATGAAACGTTGTCAACATTACAGAACAAGACCATTTGAAGGTGACTGCTAGATATATCATGACTTGGATATATGAGAACCTTCACAGACATGAACCTGTTTTATAATCTGATAAACCTTGTAACAAATATTTCCTCCTTCTTATTCCCAGAATCTAATAAACGTAGTACTGTAAGCACAAAAGCTAAAAAACAAAAAATGAATTTTTTACCCTAAATATTTGTATTTAAACTGCCCGTTCTCTAATCACTTTGTGAGATTCCATTCAGTCTGTGTGAGCAGATGAGGATGAAGGTCTCCTAAATACACTTTTTCTAAATTGCTTCCTTTCCTACATTAAACATTTCAGAACTCCCAGCAGCGTCTTGGCTGAAAGATGTCCTCAGTATCAAATGGCTTCCTGACTTATAACTGTTTGTTTCCCCCTTCCTGGCTGATTCATATGTGGAAAGATCACCGTGTGCTTAGGAGGGTTTAAAATAACAAGTCAGGTCAAAACTTCATCGGCAACCTTGCCTGCCGTCCCTGTGCTGTGATACAACTACCAATCTACTGATATTCCGAAATGATAGAGCAGTAATGACCACTGCGAGCATATGCAGGCATGCCGATTGTCCCGGATTTGCTGGGACAGTCCCGTATCTTGGCCCTCTGTCCGACTGATGCTGTTTCTGGGGCCATGTCCTGGGATCACAGCATCAGCCCTGTGCAGTAACTCAGAAAGTCATTCATTGCAGGGATTGAGGACACAATTGGGCAGTCCCATATTTATAGATGAGGTTTGTGCAGGACCAACTCCATAAATTGGGCTTGATGGGCGATCCTCACCTATTTGGAAGCCAGGTTGTGCCAGGACCAACCTATAAAGTTGACACCCAGAAAGTGAACAGGCAAAATACAGACCATGGGCAGGGTTCACAATGTTCAAGGATCTGGGGCCATAATGATACGTTTGCTAAATAGGGAGATTTATCACATTGGACATAAAGACAGGAAGTCCAATAAGAACTCTCCCCCTGTGATTAGACTATAAAATGGGAATGATGGGCAATCGATCCCCAGCATATTTAGAGGCCGGATTTGAGTCGAAGTGCGAGTGGGGACTCTCATATTTATGAATGGGGGCTGGTCAGGACCAGCTCCATAAAATGGACTTGATGTGGCAATCCCTACATATTTAGAGGCCAGGTTTTTGAAGGACCAACCCATAAAGTGGGTATGATTTTGACATACCCACCTGTAGGTGGGCACTATGTGGACAGTGGGCAGGTTTAACAGTGTCCCAGGACCATAATAATGGTAAGTATCCTGTATAGAAAGATTTACCCTCATTTCCTGCCCCACTGACTTGGTTTCATAAAGACATTAAGTCCATTGAGAACTTTCCCCCCCATGATTAGACTATAAAATGGACACGATGGGCATTCTCCAGCATATTTAGAGGCCATATTTAGGTGGGAATACGAATGAGGACTCCCATATTTATAAATGGGGCTGGTCAGGACCAGCGCCATAAAATGGGCTTGATGGGCAATCCCCACATATTTAGAGGCAGGGTTTTAGAGGGACCAACCCATAAAGTGGGCATGATTTTGGCATACCCACCTGTGGATGGGCACTATGCGGACCGTGGGCAGGTTTAACAGTGTCCCAGGATCTGGGACTATAACAATGGTAAGTATCCTGTATAGACAGATTTACCCTCATTTCCTGCCCCACTGACTTGGTTTCATAAAGACAGGAAGTCCATTGAGAAATTTCCCCCCTGTGATTAGACTATAAAATGGGCACGATGGGCGTTCCCCAGCATATTTAGAAGCCAGATTTGGGTGGGAGTACGAATGAGGACTCCCATGTTTATAAATGGGGGCTGGTCAGGACCAGCTCCATAAAATGGGCTTGATGGGCAATCCCCACATATTTAGAGGCCGGGTTTTTGACAGGAAGTCCAATAAGAACTCTCCCCCTGTGATTAGACTATAAAGTGGGCATGATGGGCGATCCCCAGCATATTTAGAGGCCGGATTTGAGTCGAAGTGCGAGTGGGGACTCCCATATTTATGAATGGGGGCTGGTCAGGACCAGCTCCATAAAATGGGCTTGATGGGCAATTCCTACATATTTAGAGGCCAGGTTTTGGAAGGACCAACCCATAAAGTGGGCATAATTTTGGCATACCCACCTGTGGGTGGGCACTATGTGGACCGTGGGCAGGTTTAACAGTGTCCCAGGATCTGGGACCATAACAATGGTAAGTATCCTGTATAGAAAGATTTACCCTCATTTCCTGCCCCACTGACTTGGTTTCATAAAGTCCAATGAGAACTTTCCCCCTGTGATTAGACTATAAAATGGGTACGATGGGCGTTCCCCAGCATATTTAGAGGCCAGATTTGTGTGGGAGTACAAATGAGGACTCCCATATTTATAAATGGGGGCTGGTCAGGACCAGCTCCATAAAATAGGCTTGATGGGAAATCCCCACATATTTAAAGGCCGGGTTTTTGACAGGAAGTCCAATGGGAACTCTCCGACCAGTGATCAGACTACAAAGTCGCCATGATGGGCAATCCCCAAAAATTTAGAGGTCGGGTCTGGGGGGGATCGACCCATAAAGTGAGCATAAATTTGGTGCACCCACCCAAAAGTGGGCTGGCAAAATGCATACCATGGGAAGGGTTACTTGAGATTTGGGACCCTAACATTGGTAAGTGTTCTATATAGGGAGATTTTAGCTCACTTCCTGTCCTGTTGGAAGTCCTCCACAATGATCACACTACAAAGTGGGCAATAATGGCCGGTATGAGCATATACATGTGTGCCAACTATCCTGAATTTGCCAGGACAGTCCCACATCCTGGCCCTCTGTCCAACTGATGCTGTGTCTGGTGCCATGTCCTGGGATCACAGCACCAGCCTTGTGTAAGCATTCATTGCAGGGATGGAGGCCACGAGAGGGCAGTCCCATATTTAAAGATGGGGTTTAGGTAGGACCAACCCCATTAAATGGGCATGATGGCATTCCCAACATATTTAGAGGCCAGGTCATGGCATGACCAACCTATAAAGTGGGCATAACTTTGGTGCACCCACTTGGAAAAAGGACAGGCAAAATGCGTACCATGGGCAGCGTTAACAGTGTCCCAGGATTTGGGACCATGATATTAGTAAGTATGCTATATAGGGGGAATTTACCCTAATTTCTTGCCCCAGGGTGTCATAAAGACAGGAAGTCTAATGGAAACTCCCCTCCCCCCCAGTCATTAAACTAAATGGGCAAGATGGGCTATCCCCACTGGGTGAGAGCAACCTATAAAGTAGGCGTAGTTTGGGCACACCCACACGGAAAGTGGGTGGATCAAAAGCAGGCTTAACAGTGTTTCGGGATCTGGAACCATAATGGTGGTAAGTATGAAAATGATGGGAACCCAAGGAGGCCAATTGGTGGAGATGTTAAAGAGAAAAAAAAAACACTGTACACAAAAAAGTTTCGATAATCTCTAATAGTAAAGCTGTTAAAAACACAAAATGTAAGATATTAATAAATTTAGGGACCCTGACCAGTCTGTTTGGCCACCAATGTGCAGCATTAGAGAGTTTACCAAATCTGCTATACTAAAGTTTTGTAAAATAGTTGCCATGTGGCAATACTAGATAAAATTAGCTGAAACAAAAATCCCTTTAAAGCTAGGGTAGTGCTCCTGGCTGTGACATTGGCTTTGTTCATAAACAGCCTTGCCCCTGATATGGCTTTGTTTATAAACAAAGCCACGTGCTCACAGAGAATCATCACTGATACGGCAACCATGACTTGATTCATCATTAGATTTATCTCCAGGGCAAGGGCTACTGTTAGGCTGCATAAACACTTTAGGGTTTCGTGACCGCACGTAAAGGCGTTTGCGAAAGGCTTGAAAAACGACTGGTGCGCTTGTGTTGACAATGCCATTCATTGCTAATGGCACCCCAAACAAGGCAAAAAAGGCAAGCGAAAAAACACGCATCAAACTGGGAAAAACGCCAAAAAAGCACACAAAGCTGAACGCTCAAAAATGTACATGAGCTACTTTGCTGCCTTTGTCTCGCATAGGGCAGCCCATTGAATTGAATGGGCTACCCTATGTGTGTGGTGCAAAATTGCACAAAACCCTTCAATTTAAAGCCCAAATAAAATATATCTGATGCTACACTGTATCGCCAAAAGTATTGGGCCGCCTGCCTTTCCACGCCATGACCTTTAATGCCCCCCCCCAGTCTTAGTCCGTAGGGTTCAATATTGAGTTGGCCCCGCCCTTTGCAGCTATAACAGCTTCACCTCTTCTGGGAAGGCCGTCCACAAGGTTTAGGAGGGTGTCTATGGGAAGGTTGGACCATTCTTCCAGAAGCACATTTGTCAGGTCAGGCACTGATGTCGGGGGAGGAGGCCTGGCTTGCAGTCTCCGCTCTAATTCATCCCAAAGGTGTTCTATGGGGTTGAGGTCAGGACTCTGTGCAGGACAGTCAAGTTCCTCCACCCCAAACTGGCTCCTCCGTGTCTTTATGGACCTTGCTTTGTGCACTGGTGCGCAGTCATGTTGGAACAGGAAGGGGCCATCCCCAAACTCCTCCCACAAAGTTGGGAGCATGAAATTGTCCAAAATGTTGCCTTAAGAGTTCCCTTCACTGGAACTAGGGGGCCAAGCCCAACCCCTGAAAAACAACCTCACACCATAATCCCCCTCCACCAAACTTTACACTTGGCACAATGCAGTCAGGCAAGTACCGTTCTCCTGGCAACCGCCAAACCCAGACACGTCAATCAGATTGCCAGACAGAGAAGCGTTATCGGTCACTCCAGAGCATTTGGAGGGCCCGGGGTCAGTAGGGGGCCCCATGAGATACCCCTTGTACCTTTTCATAGGCTTTTTTGGGTGTGGTTTGAGTGTGGGCGAGGACACAGGGGCCCCATGAGTTGTCAGTCTGTCCCTACTCCAGAGAACACATCTCCACTGCTCTAGAGTCCAGTGGCGGCGTGCTTTACACCACGGCATCCGACGCTTTGCATTGCACTTGGTGATGGAAGGCTTGGATGCAGCTGCTCGGCCATGGAAACCCATTCCATGAAGCTCTCTACACACTGTTGTTGGGCTAATCTGAAGGCCACACCAAGTTTGGAGGTCTTTAGCTATTGACTCTGCAGACAGTTGGCAACTTCTGCGCACTGTGCGCTTCAGCATGCGATGACCCCGCCCTGTCATGTGATGTGGCCTACCACTTGGTGGCTGAGTGGCTGTTGTTCCCAGTTGCTTCCACTTTGTTATAATCCCACTAACAGTTGAGCGTGGAATATTTAGTAGCCAGGAAATGTCACGGATGGACTTATTGCACAGGTGACCACCTATCACGGGACCACGCTTGGAGTCACTGAGCTCCTGGGAGCGACCCATTCTTTCACCAATGTTTGTAGAAGCAGTCTGCATGCCTAGGGGCTGATTGTATACACCTGTGTCCATGGAGGGGATTGGAACATCTGAACCCAATATAGTGTAGTTCCACTTTAAATTTTGCTGAAAATAAGAAGCTGTGCTCCATCTGCTAGGCTATCACATGACTAATGCCGCTGCTCATGTGATCACTGTCATGGGTTCTTGTGGGTGTGAGGTTTGGAGAGGCCATGTGAAGATCCTCCTGAAGTTTAGTTCCCTATCATGGTTTCCGTTGGCACGCTCTACGATGTCATCACATATTTTGGCCCCGTATTTATAACTAGAGGCGATAGAGGTAGAGGGGATTTCAAAGTAAGCTATAAACTGCGTTTCTGGTCTTGAACGGAGTGGGGAAGAGTTGGGGCTCATTCACACCAGGACACAATCCATGCATTCTTGCACATTGAGGCGCATTGTCATAGACAGCTCATTAAAAATAAATAGGTAGTAATGCACCAAAATGCATGAAAACATAGGCATGCGCCTGGGTGTGCCAGCTGTGCTTGGGCGCACCCTAATCACCCCGTGTACATTACTATCATTGCTCTGTGTGTGTGTCTGCAGGAAGATCAGAATGATACACATGAGGGTTTGAGCTTTGGGGTGCACACCCTAATGCAATAGGCTGCACACACTTATGTGCTCCCCCCCCCCATAAATACAATACAGTTGGTGTTGTCACCCTAGGACAGGAAGTGTGTTATTGGCAGGATCACCAGGTGAAAATAAAGGCAAACAAAGCCTGAAAATAGAAAACGAATGCAGCCACCACGTCTTCGGAGTGGTAAGCTGCAATATGTGACATTTTTGCTCTTGGGTTTGACCTCCAAAGGTCAAGCTGACCTCCGACCTTCCCTTTAGGTCCCATTTAGATGTTGCGTTGGATACGTTTCCATGAAGAGGGCAGCCCGGGGCTCTCTTTCTCAGAGAATAGGTACAGGAACTCCCCCCTTGTCTCCGCCCCTTACCCACCTCCGGCCACCGTCCCTTGGTTCCAAATCCTACCCACCTACAGCACCACCCCTTTTAGAAAATATAGAAGCAGAGATCATTTTGTGGTGCTAAGTCATTTGTATGGAATTTGTTAATGATAGCAAAAAAAAGCAGTAAAATAGACCACTGCAGCCAGCAGCAATAGATCCTCCCACAGCAATGTTAGACCCCACAGCAACAATAGATCCCCAGCAACTATGGACCCCCTTGCAACAAAATACCACCCCAACAATAATAGATCTACCCCAACAACAATAGACCCCCAGCAACAACAACAGATCTCCCAGCAGGCAGCATCAATAGACTCTGCAGCAGCCAGCATCAATAGACATCTCCCTCAACAGTGGATCGCTCTCCTGACCACCCCCCAGCAACATAAGACCCCCTCAATAACAACAGATCCCGGCAACAACAGTAGACCCTTCAGCAAAAATAAATCCCCCACTAGCATCAGTAGACCGTCCAGCAGCCAGCATCAATAGACTTCTTCTTCAAAAGTAGATCGCTCTCAGCAGCAACTGATCCCCCCCCAGCAACATAAGACCCCCTCAGTAACAATTGATCCCCTAACAGAAACACTAGACCTTCTCAGCAACAATGGAGCCCCCCCAGCAACATAGACCCCCTCAGTAACAACAGATCCCCGGCAACAACAATAGACCCTACAGCAAAAATAAATCCCCCACTAGCATCAGTAGACCGTCCGGCAGCCAGCATCAATAGACTTCTTCCTCAACAGTAGATCGCTCTCAGCAGCAACTGATCCCCCCCAGCAACATAAGACCCCCTTAGTAACAATTGATCCCCTAACAGCAAAACAAGACCCCCTCAGTAACAATGGATCCCCCAGCAACATAGACCCCCCTAAGTAACAACTGATCTCCCAACAGCAACAACAGACCCTCTAGCAAAAATAGATCCCCCACTAGCATCAACAGACCCACCAGCAGCCAGCATTAATAGACTGCTCCCTCAACAGTAGATTGCTCCCAGCAACAACTGCTCCCCCCCAGCAACATAAGACCCCCTCAGTAACAATTTATCCCCCAACAGAAACAATAGACCCTCTAGCAATAAATATATCCCAGACTATATTTTTTTTATTTATACAACGTCCAGTAGCCAGCATCAGTAGACTTCTACCTCAACAGTAGATCACTCCCAGTAACAACTGATCCCCCCCGCAACATAAGACCCCCTCAGGAACAATTTATTCCCCAACAGCAACAATAGACTCTCCAGCAAAAATAGATCCCTCAGTAGCATCAATAAACCCTTCAGCAGCCAACATCAATAGACTTCTCCATCAACAGTAGATCACTCCCAGAAACAACTGATCCCCCCAGCAACATAAGACCCCCTCAGTAACAATTGATCCCCCAACAGCAACAACAGACCTCCCCAGCAAAATACACTGTTCATAAAACTTAAAAGAAGACTTTTTAATCAGAGTCTAGTATCAAGTCAATGAAACTCCTGGGATATAGATCTGGTCAGGTAAGTAGCAGAGGGGGTTGTTCATCAGTTTCAGCTGCTTTGGTGTTAATGAAATGAACAACAAGTGTACTAGATGGACAACAAGGAGACGACCCCCAAAACAGGAATGGTTTCACAGGTGGAAGCCACTGATAGTTTTTTCCCTACTCATCTTTTCTGACTGTTTTTCACTAGTTTTGCATTTGGCTAGGGTCAGTGTCACTACTGGTAGCATGAGGAGATACCTGGACCCTACAGAGGTTGCACAGGCAGTCCAACCGCTCCAGGATGGCCCATCAATACCTGTCATTGCCAGAAGGTTTGCTGTGTCTCCCAGCACAGTCTCAAGAGCATGGAGGAGATTCCAGGAGACAGGCAGTTACTCTAGGAGAGCTGGACAGGGCCGTAGAAGGTCCTTAACCTATCAGTAGGACCGGTATCTGCTCCTTTGTGCAAGGAGGAACAGGATGAGCCCTGCCAGAGCCCTACAAAATGACCTCCAGCAGGCCACTGGTGGGAATGTCTCTGACCAAACAATCAGAAACAGACTTCATGAGGGTGGCCTGAGGGCACGACGTCCTCTAGTGGGCCCTGTGCTCACTGCCCGGCACCATAGAGCTGGATTGGCATTGGCCATTGAACACCAGAATTGGCAGGTCCACCACTGGCACCCTGTGCTTTTCACAGATGAGAGCAGGTTCACCCTGAGCACATGTGACAGACGTGAAAGGGTCTGGAGAAGCCATGGAGAACGTTCTGCTGCCTGTAACATGGTTCAGCATGACCATTTTGGTGGTGGGTCAGTGATGGTCTGGGGAGGCATATCCATGGAGGGACACACAGACCTCTACAGGCTAGACATCGGCACCCTGACTGCCATTAGGTATCGGGATAAAATCCTTGGACCCATTGTCAGACCCTACGCTGGGGCAGTGGGTCCTGGGTTCCTCCTGGTGTGGTGGGTCCTGGGTTCCTCCTGGTGCGGTGGGTCCTGGGTTCCTCCTGGTGCAGTGGGTCCTGGGTTCCTCCTGGTGCAGTGGGTCCTGAGTTCCTCCTGGTGCAGTGTGTCCTGAGTTCCTCCTGATGCAGTGTGTCCTGAGTTCCTCCTGGTGCAGTGTGTCCTGAGTTCCTCCTGGTGCGGTGGGTCCTGAGTTCCTCCTGGTGCAGTGGGTCCTGGGTTCCTCCTGGTGCAGTGGGTCCTGAGTTCCTCCTGGTGCAGTGGGTCCTGGGTTCCTCTTGGTGCAGTGGGTCCTGGGTTCCTTCTGGTGCACAACAATGCCCGGCCTCATGTGGTGAGACTATATAGGCAGTTCCTGGAGGATGAAGGAATTGATATCATTGAATGGCCCCCACGCTCGCCTGACCTAAATCCAATAGAACACCTCTGGGATATCATGTTTCCATCCAACCGACGCCACCAGGTTGCACCTCAGACTGTCCAGGAGCTCAATGATGCCCTGGTCCAGATCTGGGAGGAAATCCCCCAGGACACCATCTGTGGTCTCATTAGCAGCCTCCCCCGACGTTGTCAGGCATGCATACAAGCACGTGGGGGCCATACAGACTACTGAGGACCATTCTGAGTTGCTGCAATGACATTTCAGCACAATGGACTCGCCTGCTGCATCATTTTTGCACTTTAATTTTCGGGGTGTCTTTGAATTCAGTCCTCTGTAGGTCGATCATTTTCATTTCCATCAAACGATGGGGCGTCCTTACATTCTTAACACATCACCCCGTCCATGTCAGTATAGAGATCCAGCAGGAGATTCCTCCCCATTGAGATCTGATGGGTTTTCAAAGTCTTCCTTTCATTTTTTTGAGCCGTGTAGATCCGCCACTAGCATCAATAGACTTCTCCCTCAACTGTAGATCACTCCCAGCAACAACTGATCCCTCCAGCAACATAAGACACCCTCAGTAACAATAGATCCCCCACTAGGAACAATAGACCCTCCAGCACACGTCAGCACCCCTTGCCATTACATACATTCAGGGGCGTCCCTAGGGTTGGTGTCACCCGGTGCGATAACAGTTGGTGACACCCCCTCCGACAATCCCCGCAGGATGGATCGGATCTGTGGATTGAGCATAATGGATCAGACTCCGATCCATTATGCTCCCCAATCTTCAGATCCGATCCATCCTGCGGGGATCGTCGGCTTTCTTTACAACTCACCTTTTCTTGGAGCGGGTCCGATGTCACCCCGTATAGGTTGCATGCCGACGATCCCCACAGGATGGATCAGATCTGCGGATTGAGCATAATGGATCGGAGTCCGATCCATTATGCTCCCCAATCCGCACATCGGATCCATCCTGCGGGGATCGTCGGCTTGCTTTACAACTTACCTTTTCGTGGAGCGGGTCCGGTGTCACCCCGTGTGGTAGGTGTCACCCAGTGCGGCGCGCACCCCCCACACCTGCCTCAGGACGCCACTGCATACATTCAGTGCTGAATGTGCCAGAACCGCGTTCCCACTGAAAAAAGCCCTACGGCATCCCATTCACTTCAGTGAGCTGCCCTATGCGCATTTGTCACCCAAAAAGAAGCTCCTCGTAGGGCAACATGCTTTATGCGATTTTCAAAAACACGTTCTGCCATGATTCTGTCGCGTGAAAATCGCACTGCGTTTTGGGTGCTATTAAGAATAATGGCATCCAAGCGCAAGCCGTGCGTTGTGACTCTATTTGGAATTGCAGGAAGAATAGTGGTGAATCTGATTGCGATTCCAAATCGCCTAATGTGAACGGAGCCTCAGTCTTGCACAGTTGTACCGGCTCCTTTCCGGGACTGAAATGGCTAACTCTGAGCTCCCCCTCATTTCCTAGCTGGAGGACGTCCAGCATCATCTAGCTCTTCTCTTCCCTAGCCTGAGGCTGGGTTCACACTGATGCGGTGAGGAATTTGCAGTGTTTTCTGTGCGAATTCCGCACCGCATCAGAATCGCACCCCGTTCATGCGAACCGCTGCGGGTGTGTATGTTACGTTAACACCCCGAAATCAGTCTGCAAAACGCGGTGCGATGTGCAGAATCGGATCGCATAGGTGTGAATACCCACGCGATCTGATTCTAGTGTGGACCCAAAAAAGGGTCCTGCACGTTTTTGGTGAGGGTGTGGTGCGATTTGAGACATACAAAATGTATGGCTCTGATCGCACCGCACACAAATGAGATGCGGTTCCTGTGCGAATCGCATGCGATAAGCCGCACCGCATCAGAATTGCACCCCGTTCATGGGAACCGCTGCAGGTGTGTATGTTAAGTTAACAACACCCCAAAATCAGTGTGCAAAATGCGGTGCGATGTGCAGCATCAGATCACATGGGTGTGAATACACGTGCGATCTGATTCTAGTGCGGACCCAAAAAAGAGTCTTGCGGGTTTTTGGTGCAGATGCGGCTCCAATCGCACCACACACAAATCACATGTGATTTGCAAAGGAATGCAGTGCGGTTCTCAGGGGCGGACTGACCATTTGGAAACTCGGGCAATGCCCGAGGGCCCGAGGCCAGTGGGAGGCCCCATGAGATGCCCCTGGTACCTTTTTCATAGGCTTTTTTGAGTTTGGGCAAGGACACAGGGGCCCCATGATCCCCTATTGAAGGCCCGGGGTGAGTAGGGGGCCCCATGAGATGCCCCTGGTACCTTTTTCATAGGCTTTTTTGAGTTTGGGCAAGGACACAGGGGCCCCATGATCCCCTATTGCCCAGGGACCCCATGAGTTGTCAGTCCGCCCCTGGCGGTTCTTGTGCGAATCACATGCGATGTACCTACCGCATTTGTGTGAACCCAGCCTGACTGTCCTTGGCCCCGCCCCCTTTCATTCATTGGATTTCAGTTCTTTCAATCATGGAGCCTCAGCATCACATGTGGGCGTTACCTATGCAAATACAGCATGACTAGGACCACCCACTCCTCCAGACCACCCCCCCACCCATGGAGGCATTTTGATACACACTGTTCACCTGTGAGATACAAATGAATATTGCTACTTTTGTATCTACTGTTTCATTCATTTGCATAACTCCTCCCAAGAGCCAGCCCACTGCTTGCATCAGGGCCGAGGGCTCCTGGGAGGAGTACTGAGAAAGGGTGCTGTTTGTTTTTTTTTTCAGGAAGCCAACTACAGCACCCTTCCGGCCCCACCCACCAGCCATGATCTGCCTGCATTGCATAGAGAAGCACAGAGACCCAGCAATGACATTAAAAATAATAAATGTAATGGCAATGAATGTCATTATTTGTTGATGCGGCAGGAGAAGGCGAAATATTATCAGATTAAACTTCAGCTGTAAGTCCAGGCCAGGGGCGGACTGACAACTCATGGGGCCCCTGTGTCCTCGCCCACACTCAAAGCACACCCAAAAAAGCCTATAAAAAAGGTACCAGGGCATTTCATGGGGCCCCCTACCAGGGGCGGACTGACAACTCATGGGGCCCCCCGGCAATAGGGGATCATGGGGCCCCTGTGTCCTTGCCCAAACTCAAAAAAGCCTATGAAAAAGGTACCAGGGGCATTTCATGGGGCCCCCTACTGACCCCGGGCCCTCGGGCAGTGCCCGAGTTTCCAAATGGTCAGTCCGCTCCTGCCCCCTACTAACCCCAAGCCCTCGGGCAGTGCTTGAATGATCAGTCCGCCCCTGGTCCAGGCTCGCTGGGAAGATGCTTTGCAGGCGGTTGCCCTGTGCTAGGCGCTCAGTGTTGGCACCGATTGAAGCTTGTCACTGAGTCACGGAGCAGCTGTATCTGGCTGAGCATCTGAAGCGCCCGGCCTGGAGGACGTCCAGAGAATAAAGTAAGACGGAGTTCTGGACGGAGCCGAGCGCTGAAAGGAGAAAAGAAAAATCGTCTTCCTGGAGGAAGAGCGGAACCTCGAATGAATGAAAAGCACGACTTCCCGCGAAGGCTCTCCTGGAGGGGCCGCGGGCTGCACTGTGCATCGGACGCAGAGGACACCTCATGGTGAATCATAGTCAGGAGCTCCGGGGGGATCACAATGAACATTTATTGCCGGGCGGCTGGTGGCGGGGCGTGCGCTGCGCTGTGGTTTCCTGGGGTTGTGTGTTTGTTCTATTGCCTGCTTCATTCACAAACTATTTCTGCTATTTCCAGATATTTTCGGCGGTAGAAACGTGCGTCCCGAAACGCCAAATCCTCATACAACTGACATTCCAGCTATGGGAGGATGCTGGGGGAGGGGGTGCATTCTTTACTGTTGGGACCAGGGGCCGACTGACAACTCATGGGGCCCCCGGGCAATAGGGGATCATGGGGCCCCTGTGTCCTTGCCCAAACTCAAAAAAGCCTATGAAAAAGGTACCAGGGGCATCTCATGGGGCTCCCTACTGACCCCGGGCCCTCGGGACGTGCCCGAGTTTCCAAATGGTCAGTCCGCCCCTGGTTGGGGCTCATTCACACTAACCCTAGGTTCCCATCTGTGTGGGTGGTGCCGCTGCAGATCCGCACGAAAATCCGTGCAGCCGCACCACCCGCACAGAGGAATGCGGACCCGCGGGTGGGGGCCATTAGTTCTAACGGCGCGCCGCCCGCACTGGGAAATCGCAACCGTACTGGGAACCTCGGCTGCGTTTTCAGAAGAAGTGCAGGAACTTCTTCCCTGCGTGTCACGGGGCACAGGAGTCCATTCAAATGACTGGGCTCTAGTGCCCGCACGGCCGTATAAATGTGAACCGGGGGTAACGGTTGAGGGGCAGTAAAACTCCATGCTTGAGCTGCATCTTTAAGACCCCCAACCGCTACCCCCTCTGGCTGCCGTGGCAGCGGCCGTGGGTGTACACATGCTGCAGCCACAATAGACGCGCGCAGAACCAAAATAAATAGTTTCGTTTCCTTACTTAAATCAATTGTTTTTGGAATTCGTTTCATTTCATTTATTCATTTTCGAATTTGATTCGAATTCAATTTGATCAAATTAGGGAACTTTGAATCGCCATTCGAATTTTATTCTTTTCTTTTGGTTTTTCTTTTTCTATTCTATTCCTTTCTATTCTATGCTATTCTAATCTATTCTATGCAAATTCAAATATATTCTGGGCAGCACAGTGGCTGAGTGGTTAGCACTTCCACCTGGCAGAACTAGGGGCGTTGGTTCGAATCCCCACCATGGCCCCACCTGCCTCCAGTGCAGAAATACCAACAAGCACTCTTTTTAATTTGGCTCGAGTGTGTTAAAATGTAACAATGTAACCATGACATGGGCAGCACAGCGGCTAAATGGTTGGCACTTCCACCTGGCAGTAGTAGGGTCGTTGGTTCAAATCCCAACCACAGCACCACCTGCCTGGAGTTTGCATGTGCTCCCTGTGCCTGTGTGGGTTTCCTCCGGGTACTCTGGTTTCCTCCCACACGTCAAAGACATGCTGGTAGGTGAACTGGCTCCTGTGTAAATTGTCCCGTGTATGTATGAATGTGAGTTAGGGACCTTAGATTGGACACCCCTTGAGGGTTAGGGACTGATGTGAATGTACCAGGGGCGGACTGACCATTTGGAAACTCGGGCACTGCCCGAGGGCCCGGGGTCAGTAGGGGACCCCATGAGATACCCCTGGTACCTTTTTTCATAGGCCTTTTTGAGTTTGGGCAAGGACACGGGCCCCATGATCCCTTATTGCCCGGGGGCCCCATGAGTTGTCAGTCCGCCCCTGGAATGTACAATATATATGTAAAGTGCTGAGTAAATTGATGGCGCTATATAAGTACCTGAAATAAATAAATATTTGAATTTCGAAAGACTTTCTATTCTGTTGTTTATTCTATTCTATTTTTTTCTACTCCAGTTGATTTCAAATGTATTCTAACCGAAATTCACATTCTGGAAGATAGTTATATTCTTTCTATATTATTCTATTCTATTGTTTTTTATTCTGTTCTTTTCTATTCTATTCTGTTCTTTTATATTGCATTCTATTTTATTCTATTGTATTCAATTCTTTTATGTTCTATTCTATTCAAATTTTAATTTTGTCCGAATTTCGTTTTGTTATTTCAGATTATTATTCTAATTCAGAAATTCAGATACATCTGAATTTCCAAACAAAAAATTCATCCAAATTTCGATTTGGAACAAAAAGAATTGCACGTGCCCCGATGCTGTGCTTCGCAGCCGCAGCAAGAATTATACTCACTGACAATTTCAGCGGGCCCAACACCCACCAAATGTGACTTATTCAAGTTAATGGGGCCGCTCATTTGAATTTTATTCTATTCTATTGTTTTTTCTTTTCTATTCTATGCTATTTTAATCTATTCTATGTGAATTCAAATTTAATGAATATCTACCGACCTGATATCCATCTACCACCCAAAACGCACTCTCCGCTCCTCACAAGACCTCCTACTCTCCAGTTCCCTGGTCTCCTCCTCCCATGCCCGCCTCCAGGTCTTCTCCAGGGCTTCCCCCATCCTCTGGAACTCACTACCCCAATCCATCAGAGTGTCACCTACCCTCCCCACCTTTAGGCGCACACTGAAAACCCATCTCTTTAGAGAACCCTACCCCGCCCTCACCTAATTGCTGATCCCCACCGCTCTTCCCACCAGTCCATCCCCCACAGGTATTTCCTCCTGTACCACTATCCCCTCCCTCCTAGATTGTAAGCTCCCAGGATCAGGGCCCTTGAACCCCTCGTGTATTGTATTGTTGCTGTATTGTCTCCCATTATAATGTACAGCGCTGAGCAAACTGTTGGCGCCATAAATCCTGTATAATAATAATAATGTATTTGAAATTTGAACTTCAGAAGACAGTTACATTCTTTCTATTTTATTCTATTGATTTTTCTATTCCATTCTGTTCTATTCTTTTTTATTTTAGTTGAATTCAAATTTATTTTAATCGAAATTCAAATTCTGGAAGACAGTTATATTCTTTCTATTTTATTCTATTCTATTTTTTTTATTCTGTTCTTTTCTATTCTATTCTTTTGTAGTCTATTATTTTTAAGTCTATTCAATTCCTTTATGTTCTATTCAATTCTTTTTGTTTTCGAAGTTGAATCAAATTAGATTCAAATTTGAATTTCGTTTCGTTATTTCGGATTCGTTACTATTCTAATTCGGAAATTCAGATACATCCGGATTTCCGAATAACTAAAAATTTTGATTTGGAACAGAAGGAACTGCACATGTGCAGGCCACAACAGGGGCGGACTGACCATTCGAGCACTCGGGGGGGGGGGGTCAGTAGGAGGCCCCATGAAATGCCCCTGGTATCTTTTATAGGCTTTTTTGGGTGTGCTTTGAGTGTGGGCAAGGACACAGGGGCCCCATGATCCCCTATTGCCCGGGGGCCCCATGAGTTGTCAGTCCACCCCTGAGCCACAATGATTTGATTCGCGGCCGCAGCAGGCATAACACCCACCAAATTCTTATTCGAGTGAATTGGGCCGCTCTGCAAGTGCCCCGCCACTGTGTGTAATGCCCGTGGTTGTGGCATGCTAGTGTGGAGATCAAGTGGGTTCAAGCAGGTGGTGAGGAGGCAGTACAATACCTCCTCACTGCCTGCCAAATGCTCTTTAAAGAGCGATTCAAGTGCAGATTGCTCTTTAGAAGGCACCACACACATGAACAAGTTCTTATATTTGGGGGAATCTCAGCTTAGGTACCCCTATAATCTATTATCAGGACAAACAAGGGAGCCACAGTTGCTAGCCCTTTAAAAATAAATACATGTTAAAGGAAAGCTCCGGGCAACGCGGTAAAGTCAGTCATCTGGTTACACGTTTGGTTATTGAAAAATTTAAAAAAAGACCCGCCAAGGGTTGGGGTCTGCAATCAATAGGCCTTGATGGGTGGATGTGAGTCTGCATGAGTGGCCATTCCCCCATGTGATGCTGAGCCTTCATAACTGAAAGAACTGAAATCCAATGAATGAAAGGGGCGGAGCCAGGGACAGTCAGGATGGGAAGGAAAGCGCTAGATGGTGCTGGACGTCCTCCAGCCAGGAAATGAGGCGGAGCTCAGTCTGACTTGCTGCAGCTTCTAATGCACATTGGGAGAAGCTCACAGTGTGCAGTGAAGTCAGAGGAAGCCATTTCAGTCCAGGAGAGGAGCCGGTACAACTGTGCAAGACTGGAGGGGAGGAGTCAGTACACTTGTGCAAGCCTGAAGGGGAGGAGCCGATACACCTGTGCAAGACTGAAGGGGAGGAGTCAGTACACCTGTGCAAGACTGGAGGGGAGGAGCTGGTACACCTGTGCAAGACTGAAGGGGAGGAGCCGGTACAACTGTGCAAGACTGAAGGGGAGGAGCCAGTACACCTGTGCAAGACTGAAGGGGAGGAGTCGGTACACCTGTGCAAGACAGAAGGGGAGGAGTCGGTACACCTGTGCAAGACTGGAGGGGAGGAGCTGGTACACCTGTGCAAGACTGAAGGGGAAGAGCCAATACACCTGTACAAGACTGGAGGGGAGGAGCCGGTACACCTGTGCAAGACTGAAGGGGAGGAGCCGGTACACCTGTGAAAGACTGAAGGGGAGGAGCCGGTAACCTGTGCAAGACAAAAGGGGAGGAGCTGGTACACCTGTGCAAGACTGAAGGGGAGGAGCCAGTAAGTACAACTGTGCAAAACTGAAGGGATGGAGGCGGTGCACCTGTGTAAGACTGAAGGGGAGGAGTCGGAACACCTGTGCAAGACTGAAGGGGAGGAGCCAGTACACCTGTGTAAGACTGAAGGGGAGGAGTCAGTACACCTGTGCAAGACTGAAGGGAAGACCGGAGGTCAGCTTTAATTACTAGAGTGGGAAGGGGTTACAACACCTGTCAGGTTTTTATTGCGCTCTGTCTTTTTGTTCTAGTGACACCATCTTCCTCCCATTTCTTGTCCTGGTGTCACCTGGACAGGAAGTAAAGGGAAATCACCCCAGTGAAGAGGTGGCATTAGAAACTTGACTACAATAAAACATTTGGGCTGGAGTTGGCCTTTAATGGTGCTTACTTTCATGGTGTTTACTGCAGATCCAGACCAGGATCTTTGTCTCCAGAAATAATTACTAGGCGGCTTAGCCCTGTCCGTTGTCAGCTCCTCACAGATCCCCACAGGTCAGTACAGCTCCCCACAGGTCCGTACAGCTCCTCACAGGTCCGTACAGCTCCTCACAGGTCCGTACAGCTCCTCACAGGTCCGTACAGCTCCTCACAGGTCCGCACAGGTCCGCACAGATCCTCACAGGTCCGCACAGCTCCTCACAGCTCCGCACAGGTCGGCACAGATCCTCACAGGTCCGTACAGCTCCTCACAGGTCCGCACAGGTTGGCACAGATCCTCACAGCTCCACACAGGTCCGCACAGGTCCGCACAGGTCCGCACAGCTCCTCACAGCTCCGCACAGGTCCGCACAGCTCCTCACAGCTCCGCACAGGTCGGCACAGCTCCTCACAGCTCCGCATAGGTCGGCACAGATCCTCACAGGTCCGCACAGGTCCGCACAGCTCCGCACAGGTCAGTACAGCTCCCCACAGGTCCGCACAGCTCTGCACAGGTCCGTACAGCTCCTCACAGGTCCGTACAGCTCCTCACAGGTCCGTACAGCTCCTCACAGGTCCGTACAGCTCCTCGCAGGTCCGAACAGGTCCGCACAGATCCTCACAGGTCCTCACAGCTCCGCACAGGTCGGCACAGATCCTCACAGGTCCGTACAGCTCCTCACAGGTCCGCACAGGTCCGCACAGCTCTGCACAGGTCCGCACAGGTCTGCACAGATCCTCACAGCTCCGCACAGGTCCGCACAGGTCCGCACAGCTCCGCACAGGTCCGCACAGCTCCTCACAGCTCCGCACAGGTCGGCACAGATCCTCACAGCTCCGCACAGGACGGCACAGATCCGCACAGGTCCGCACAGCTCCGCACAGGTCGGCACAGATCCTCACAGCTCCGCACAGGTCGGCACAGATCCTCACAGGTCCGTACAGCTCCTCACAGGTCCGCACAGGTCCGTACAGCTCCTCACAGCTCCGCACAGGTCTGCACAGCTCCTCACAGGTCCGCACAGCTCCGCATAGGTCCGCACAGGTCCTCACAGTTCTGCACAGGTCCGCACAGGTCCACACAGCTCCTCACAGCTCCGCACAGGTCGGCACAGATCCTAACAGGTCCGCACAGCTCCGCACAGGTCCGCACAGCTCCGCACAGTTCTGCACAGGTCCGCACAGGTCCGCACAGCTCCTCACAGCTCCGCACAGCTCCACACAGCTCCGCACAGATCCTCACACGCTCTCACTGTCCACATTACTTAGTGCAGAAATAAAAGGTTTCAAGGCTAAAAAAATATAATATATTGTTGTGTCTCCTAATTGCTGCGTCCTTCGCGGGTGACCCCTTTGTGAGGGG
This sequence comes from Staurois parvus, assembly GCF_062004578.1. Classification (NCBI taxonomy): domain Eukaryota; kingdom Metazoa; phylum Chordata; class Amphibia; order Anura; family Ranidae; genus Staurois; species Staurois parvus. The sequence goes on from NW_028318963.1 coordinate 856,256, forward strand.
AGGGCGAGAGGGCGCACAATTCAGCGGCCAGCTGCTTGGCGTGATACAGTAACGGCACTAAACTGAAACTTCCTCCAACCACAAGTGACCCCGGGGTGACCCCGCCGTTCACTTTTAGCCGCGTTCTGCGTGGGATACAAAGGAAGCGCTAATCTGCCTCGTTCTCTGTGATGGGCGCGAGGAAAGCCGCTGAGCCCCTGCCGCTGGTGCACAATGAGACCTTCATCACCGGTCACAATACGACTGTACAGAGCCCGGCCTAATCGACGTTCGGCCCCATACGGGACACAGAGGGTCCATTTATAGGGGGATCCCCACCAGAAGGCTGAACGCCGGGCACACATACTTTCACTTATAGGGGAACTCCGAGATGAGCGGGGGTTATTTACTAATACTGGAGAGTGCAAAATGTGGTGCAGCTCTGCATAGAAACCAATCAGCTTCCAGGTTTTATTGTCAAAGCAAAGAGTGTTACTAAACCCACCACAGTACAATCAGTCTGTAGATGCAGTAAAGCATGCTGGTTATACTCGCTATGGAACCTAAGGGGTTAATCCTCTGCATTGTGTAAAAGACTGTTTGATCCTGTCTTCTCTGATCCTCCCCTTCTTCTACTGTCCCAAATCCATCTGCTGATAGTACAGAGCCCTAGGAGACACTCTGCACATGCTCAGTGTGTCATGTTAAAGAGTTTTTTTTTTCTTTTTGAGAGTGGGAGAGTGCATGCGATCAGCACTGGAACAATCAGTGCTGTCCAGACAGAGGGTCAGGAGTCATGCAGCCTCATAGGAGCAAAATGAAAAGTCCTACAAGCTTTAACCAGTGCTCTGCTGGACACTGACAGAAGTCACAAGACTGCTATATACTGCTGGTTAGAAAGGTATTTAGCAGTTTATATTTACTAAAATAACTGCATTTCCATGTTCTGTGTACTGTGGGAGACCAGATATAGTGAATGCAGGGTCCGGGGAGAGCGGATATAGTGAATGCAGGGTCCGGGGAGACCAGATATAGTGAATGCAGGGTCCGGGGAGACCAGATATAGTGAATGCAGGGTCCGGGGAGACCAGATATAGTGAATGCAGGGTCCTAGGAGACCAGATATAGTGAAGGCAGGGTCCGGGGAGACCAGATATAGTGAATGCAGGGTCCTATAAGACCAGATACTGTAAATGCAGGGTCCGGGGAGACCAGATATAGTGAATGCAGGGTCCGGGGAGACCAGATATAGTGAATGCATGGTCTGGGGAGACCGGATATAGTGAATGCAGGGTCCGGGTAGAGCGGATATAGTGAATGCAGGGTCCGGGGAGAGCAGATATAGTGAATGCAGGGTCCGGAGAGTCCAGATATAGTGAATGCAGGGTCCGGAGAGTCCAGATATAGTGAATGCAGGGTCCGGGGAGACCAGATATAGTGAATGCAGGGTCCGGGGAGACCAGATATAGTGAATGCAGGGTCCTAGGAGACCAGATATAGTGAAGGCAGGGTCCGGGGAGACCAGATATAGTGAATGCAGGGTCCTATAAGACCAGATACTGTAAATGCAGGGTCCGGGGAGACCAGATATAGTGAATGCAGGGTCCGGGGAGACCAGATATAGTGAATGCATGGTCTGGGGAGACCGGATATAGTGAATGCAGGGTCCGGGTAGAGCGGATATAGTGAATGCAGGGTCCGGGGAGAGCAGATATAGTGAATGCAGGGTCCGGAGAGTCCAGATATAGTGAATGCAGGGTCCGGAGAGTCCAGATATAGTGAATGCAGGGTATGGGGAGACTGGATATAATGAATGCAGGGTCCAGGGAGACCGGATATAATGAATGCAGGGTCCAGGGAGACCAGATATAGTGAATACAAGGTCCGGGGAGACTGGATATAGTGAATGCAGGGTCCGAGGAGACCGGATATAGTGAATGCAGGGTCTGGGGAGACCAGATATAGTGAATGCAGGGTCCGGGGAGACCAGATATAGGGAATGCAGGGTCCGAGGAGACCGGACATAGTGAATGCAGGGTCAGGGGAGACCAGATATAGTGAATGCAGGGTCCGGGGAGACCGGATATAGTGAATGCAGGGTCCAGGGAGACTGGATATAATGAATGCAGGGCCTGGGGAGAGCGGATATAGTGAATACAAGGCTAGAGGGACTGGATATAGTGAATGCAGGGTCTGCGGAGATCAGATATAGTGAATGCAGGGTCCAGGGAGAGCGGATATAGTGAATGCAGGATTTGAGGAGACCAGATATAGTGAATGCAGGGTCCGGGGAGAGCGGATATAGTGAATGCAGGGTCCGGGGAGAGCGGATATAGTGAATGCAGGGTCCGGGGAGAGCGGATATAGTGAATGCAGGGTCTGGGGAGACCAGATATAGTGAATGCAGGGTTCGGGGAGGCCGGATATAGTGAATGCAGGGTTCGGGGAGGCCGGATATAGTGAATGCAGGGTCCGGGGAGACCAGATATAGTGAATGCAGGGTTCGGGGAGGCCGGATATAGTGAATGCAGGGTCCGGGGTTTAGTAACACTTTAATTGAAAAAGGTGATGTTAGAAGCTGATTGGCTCCCATGCACAGGTGCATCACATTCTAAATGCTCCAGTTTTAGTAGTCTACCCTATTGTCTAAATCTATCCATCGTATGTATTCTTCTTGAATCTCTGTGAGCTTTGTGTATTTCTGTGTATATCATCTGTGCAGTGATCCATTGTGAGACTTCCTGTAATAGAGACCGCTCACTGCTGCTCTCTCTGCTTGTGCAGGGTGATTGGTCTTGTCTCCTCCTTTCGTTTTCTGCAGGCAGCCTGCTGTGGGTGGGGCCTGCTGGGTCCCTCTCACAGTTCTACTCTTGGCACATGTGCAACGCAGTGATGAAGTCACTGCTAGTTTTACAAGGTAATATCTAGGGTTGCAAAGGCATTTGGTGCTCACAAAGTGGTTTTATATCTTTTGTTGCTATTGAAGAATAAAATGAAACTTTTTGTGCCTGGTGTTAAAGTAAAACTAAAGCATTTTTTTGCCATTTTGGGCAGAATAATAATAATGACTTGAAAAGAAAATTGTATTATAGAAGTGACCCCCTACATTGGTGGTCAGTGAAGAAATGGCCCCTTAGATTGGCAGTCAGTGTAGACATGGCCCCTTACATTAGTGGTGGAGTAGAAGTGACCCCTTTCATTGATGGTCGAGGTAGACATGATCCCTTCATTGATGGTTGGCATAGAAGTGATCCCTCATATCGGTGTTCAGTATAGAATTGACCCCTTACATTGGTGGTTGGTGTAGAAGTGACCCCTTACATTGGTGGTCAGTATAGAAGTGACCCCTTACATTGGTGGTCGGTATGGAAGTGACCCCTTACATTGGTGGTTGGTGTAGAAGTGAACCCTTACATTGGTGGTCGGTGTAGATGTGAAGACTTACATGGGTGGTTCGTGTAGAAGTAACCCCTTACATTGGTGGTTGGTGTAGAAGTGACACCTTACATAGGTGGTTGGTGTAGAAGTGACTCTTTACATTGGTGGTTGGTATGGAAGTGACCCCTTACATTGGTGGTTGCTGTAGAAGTGACCCCTTACATTGGTGGTCGGTGTAGATGTGACCCTTTACAATGATGGTCAGTGTAGAAGTGACCCCTTACATTGGTGGTCGGTGTAGATGTGACCCTTTACATTGGTGGTTGGTGTAGAAGTGACCTCTTACATTGGTGGTCAGTGTAGATGTGGCCCCTTACATTGGTGGTTGGTGTAGAAGTGACCCCTTACATTGGTGGTTGGTGTAGAAGTGACCCCTTACATTGGCGGTTGGAATAGAAGTGACTCTTTACATTGGTGGTCAGTATAGAAGTGACCCCTTACATTGGTGGTCGGTGTATATGTGGCCCCTTACATTAGTGGTCGGTGTAGAAGTGACCCCTTACATTGGTGGTCGGTATGGAAGTGACCCCTTACATTGGTGCTCAGTGTAGAAGTGGCCCGTTACATTGGTGGTCAGTGTAGATGTGGCCCCTTACATTGGTGGTTGGTGTAGAAGTGACCCCTTACATTGGTGGTTGGAATAGAAGTGACTCTTTACATTGACGGTCGGTGTATATGTGGCCCCTTACATTGGTGGTCGGTGTAGAAGTGACCCCTTACATTGGTGGTCGGTGTAGAAGTGACCCCTTACATTGGTGCTCAGTGTAGAAGTGGCCCGTTACATTGGTGGTCAGTGTAGAAGTGACCCCTTACATTGGTGGTCAGTGTAGAAGTGACCCCTTACATTGGTGATCAGTGTAGAAGTGACCCCTTACATTGGTGGTCAGTGTAGAAGTGACCCCTTACATTGGTGGTCGGTGTAGAAGTGACCCCTTACATTGGTGGTCGGTGTAGAAGTGACTCTTTCTATTGGAGGTGATTGTAGGTAGGAGATCAATCTGCCAATGTTCTTTTCTCAAGGAACCCTTAGCAGCCTCTGGAGGAAGCCCTTTGTTCCAGGGACTCCCTGTAGAGAAAGGCTGCTCTGTAATATTCTTCTTCACCCCTCCCCTGGCAACTACATTATATAATAAGGGGAGGGGTAGAGGAGCTGGCCCAGCACGTACAGTATTTAGATGCTCCCTGAGAAAGAGGCTATGGTGTACAATGAGACAGGGAGGGGGTTGAGGCTGTCCTGGGGCAATGACCACCCTGGAGTAGTCAGATTTATACATTGATTAGACCTGGGGCTCTGATGAAGAAACAGAAGGGTGGATGAGTGTTGAGGAGGTAAGTGTCAATGGGTGGGGGGAGGGGTGTCCTGCAAAGAGAACCTGTCACTCTGCTATATACCAAGTGACAGACTCTGGAAAGCCTCCAATGCTGGAGAAACAAACTCCCTTCCCTACCCTCGTCCTTCACGGAGTTCTGTTTATTGATAAATTACAGGAGCAGTTTAAACTGAGAGGCAGAGAAGGCCGAGAGGATTATGTCACTTTATGAGAAACTCCCTGGAACTCTCCGCTCCTCTTCTACAGGGGAAATGCAGGCTGGAGAGTCACAGAATGTTCCCATAGTCCACATTCCACCCCCTGCACAGATGTATGGAAGGCACTGCAGACCCTCCACCAAGGACAACTATCCTGGCAGGAGGGACCCCTTCCCCTCCACCAAGGACAGACTATCCTGGAAGGAGGGACCCCTTTCCCTCCACAGAGGACAACTATCCTGGCAGGAGGGACCCCTTTCCCTCCACAGAGGACAACTATCCTGGCAGGAGGGATCCCTTCCCCTCCACCAAGGACAGACTATCCTGGCAGGAGGGATCCCTTCCCCTCCACCAAGGACAGACCATACTGGCAGGAGGAACCCCTTCACCTCCACCAAGGACACACTATCCTGGCAGGAGGAACCCCTTTCCCTCCACCAAGGGAAGATTATGCTGGCAGGAGGGACTCCTTCATGCCCACCAAGGACTGATTATTCTGGCATGAAAGACCCCTTCCCCTCCACCAAGGTCTGACTATGCTGGCCAAAGAGACTCCTTCCCCTCCACTATGGACAGATTATCCTGGCAGGAGGAACCCCTTCACCTCCACCAAGGACAGACTATCCTGGCAGGAGGAACCCCTTTCCCTCCACCAAGGGAAGATTATGCTGGCAGGAGGGACCTCTTCCCATCTACCAAGGGAAGATTATGCTGACAGGAGGGACTCCTTTCCCTCCACCAAGAGAAGATTCTGCTAGCAGAAGGAACCCCTTTCCCTCCACCAAGAGAAGATTCTGCTAGCAGGAGGAACCCCTTTCCCTCCACCAAGAGAAGATTCTGCTAGCAGGAGGAACCCCTTTCCCTCCACCAAGAGAAGATTCTGCTAGCAGGAGGAACCCCTTTCCCTTCACCAAGAGAAGATTCTGCTAGCAGGAGGAACCCCTTTCCCTCCAGCAAGGGAAGATTATGCTGGCAGGAGGGACTCCTTTCCCTCCAGCAAGGGAAGATTATGCTGGCAGGAGGAACCCCTTTCCCTCTAGCAAGGGAAGATTATGCTGGCAGGAGGAACCCCTTTCCCTCTAGCAAGGGAAGATTATGCTGGCAGGTGGGACCCTTTCCGCCCACCAGGGGAAGATTATGCTGGCAGGAGGGACCCCTTCACCTCTACCAAGGACAGGATATCTTGGCAAGAGGAACCTCTTCCCCTCCACCAAGGGAAGACTATGTTGGCAGGAGGAATTCTTTCCCCTCCACCAAGGACAATTTATTCTGGCAGGAGGTACCCCGGCACCTCCACCAAGGACAAACTAGCATAGCAGGAGGAACTCCTCCCCTACCCCAAGGACATCCTGACAGGAGGGACCCCTTCCCCTCCTCCATCGACAGACTATCCTGGCAGGAGGTACCCATTTCCTACCCCAAGGACATCCTGGCTGGAGGGACAGCTTCCCCACTCAGCTGTCACCCCCACTGCAAACAGAAGACAGCAAAAATCATCTTTACTTTATTTTCCTAAAATTCAATGATTGAAAGAGATAAGAAAAGGGAGATGGTGAACAGTCAGCCTGGGGAGGAAAGAGCTAGATGATGCTGGATGCCCTCCAGCCAGGAAATGAGGCGGAGCTCTATCTGACTTGCTGCAACTTCTAATACACATTGTGAGAAGCTCACAGTGTGCAGTGAAATCAGAGGAAGCCATTTCAGTCCAGGAGAGGAGCCGGTACACCTGTGCAAGACTGGAGGGGAGGAGCCGGTACACCTGTGCAAGACTGGAGGGGAGGAGCCGGTACACCTGTGCAAGACTGGAGGGGAGGAGCCGGTACACCTGTGCAAGACTGGAGGGGAGGAGCCGGTACACCTGTGCAAGACTGGAGGGGAGGAGCCGGTACACCTGTGCAAGACTGGAGGGGAGGAGCCGGTACACCTGTGCAAGACTGGAGGGGAGGAGCCGGTACACCTGTGCAAGACTGGAGGGGAGGAGCCGGTACACCTGTGCAAGACTGGAGGGGAGGAGCCGGTACACCTGTGCAAGACTGGAGGGGAGGAGCCGGTACACCTGTGCAAGACTGGAGGGGAGGAGCCGGTACAACTGTGCAAGACTGGAGGGGAGGAGCCGGTACAACTGTGCAAGACTGGAGGGGAGGCTGAAATTCAGCTTTAAACTTTTTTTTGTAATTGAGTTCCTTTAAGTGACATTTTCAGCTGGCACAATGTAAAGCTAATGAACAATGACGCCATTTGTTGGACGCCACGATGAGAAATCTTCCTGCACGGTGCCAGCCAAACCCCACTTGAAAGATGGTGGCATTTGAAAATCGTTTGACAATAAAGGAGAAGCGGGAAGGAGTGCGTGGGCGGCACTTTGATATCATATCTGTGGCGCTCTACCCTCAGCCCACTCTGCGTTCAGGGTGGCTACATTGTTCCCTAAATATAATATTTCCATTGTTCCGGTGTGTACCTTACTATGCCGGGGCTTGCCATACAACACACATAGAGGAACACATTCTAAAGATTCGTCGTTGTGGGAAGCATAGTATAAAGTATAGTATAGTAACGTATAAGGTATAGTATAAGTAAAGTATAAAGTATAGTATAGTAACGGATAAGGTATAGTATAAGTAAAGTACGCTTATTACGTATGAGTAAAGTATAAAGTATAGCATAGTAAAATATAAACTATAGTATAGAATTGTATAGTACAATGCATAGTACAAGTACCGTATAAAGTATAGTATAGGTATAAACTATAGTATAGTAAAGTATAAGGTATAGTATAGAATTGTATAGTATAGAGTACATACTACAAATACCGTATAAAGTATAGTATAGGTATAAAGTATAGGTATGCCTATTATTATTATTATTATTATACAGGATTTATGGCGCCAACAGTTTGCTCAGCACTTTACAATATAACGGGAGACAATACAGCAACAATACAGTTCAATACAAAAGGGTTAGGAGGGCCCTGATCCTGGGAGCTTACAATTTAAGATTAGGTACAAGTATACTGTATAAAGTATAGTATAGTAAGTATAAAGTATAGTATAATGTATAGTATAAATAACATATAAAGTATAGTATAAGTATAAAGTATAGCATCGTAAAATATAAAGTATTGTATAGTATAGTATAATATTTAGTATAGTATAGTATAAAGTATAGTATAAGTAAAAGTATAAAGTATAGTATAGTAAAGTATAAAGTTTAGTATACTGTAGTATAGCATAAGTAAAATATAAAGTATAGTATAAGTATAAAGTATAGTAAAGTATGCTTATTAAGTATAAGTAAAGTATGAAGTATAGTTTAGTAAAGTAAAAGCATTAAGTATAGTAAAGTATACTATAAGTACAGTATCCTTATTAAGTATAAGTAAAGTATAAAGCATAGTATAAGTATAAAGTATAGTAAAGTATAAAGTTTAGTATAATATAGTGTAAGTAAAAGCATAAAGTATAGTATAAGAATGAAGTGTAGTAGAGTAAAGTATCCTTATTAAGTATAAGTAAAGTATAAAGTATAGTTTAGTAAAGTAAAAGTATAAAATATAGTATAGTAAAGTATAAAGTTTAGTATAGTATAGTGTAAGTAAAATATAAAGTATAGTATAAGTATAAAGTCTAGTATAAGTAAAGTATAAAGTTTAGTATAATATAGTGTAAGTAAAAGCATAAAGTATAGTAAAGTATAGTAAAAGAATGAAGTGTAATAGAGTAAAGTATCCTTATTAAGTAAAGTATAAAGTATAGTATAAGTAAAGTATCGCTTCTCGGTCTTTTGGCTAAGATGAAGTGTAGTATCTGTTCTTATCAGTGTCCAGTAGGGGTGCTCCACCATCATTCCTGCTTGCAGGGATGATCGGTTGTACAGTACCCCTGCTGGTAGGATGGGGGTCCTGATGGTTAGTACAGGCTGGAACAGAAACCGAGGCGCCCACAGGCTGCTGGGGCCTGGGAGTAATTCCCCCTGGAAAACCGGAGGGGCCCAGTTCCTCCTGGTTTGAACGGATCTACCTTGTCTGGCCAGGGGTCGGGGAGGCAGAAAGTCCGCGAACCAGTGCCCCCTGAGAGTGGTTGCCACAGGGGTGCTCTTAGTAACACTTGGGTGTGGGACCCCAATGTGTGAAAAGTGCACATGGTCACTGTTTCTAACACTCTTCTTGCACTGCGCCTTTTAGGGCTGGGCCTTTTGGCTAAGTCCTGGGCAGTTTTTGCTACGGGCCTCAGGGCCTGGCCAGTGCATAATCTGCGCGGCGACTTTTTTAATTTTTTTCATTTATTTACCTCTCACGTTTGTCACTTTTTCACTTATGTGTGTGTGTTTTTTTCTATAGGATGTGGGTTCTCGGGCCTACCATGAAGTCTAGGGGGAGGATGTGTGGCCTTTTGGTTCCTTCCTCCCCTGTCCCTAGGGGGTTTTCTCTTCGGGAGAGCCCCCTTACCAAGTACTTGGTGGCTGGCTTCAGCTGGCCACAAGGAACGGTGGTCTGCCAGGCCTTTTGGCTAGGTGGACCACATGGGAACCTTGTTCCTGTCAGGAGCTTTGTGCCCCGGGGGATCAGGGTAGAGATCCAACCCCTTCGGGGGGGGGGGGGGGAGGACAAAGCACACCCCTAAGTGCAGTTTTTTGTCTTTGTGTTTTTGCACTTGCATGTTTTTTGTACACTTACGGGTTTTTCGTTTTTTCGCACGTTCGCGGACTAAAAAAAAAAAATAAGTAAAGTATGCTTATTAATTATAGGTAGAGTATAAAGTATAGCACAGTAAAGTATAAAGTGTAGCATAGTAAAGTATAAAGTATAGCATAGTAGAGTATAAAGTATAGCATAGTAAAGTATAAAGTGTAGCATAGTAAAGTATAAAGTGTAGCACAGTAAAGTATAAAGTATAGCACAGTAAAGTATAAAGTATAGCATAGTAAAGTATAAAGTGTAGCATAGTAAAGTATAAAGTATAGCATAGTAAAGTATAAAGTGTAGCACAGTAAAGTATAAAGTATAGCATAGTAAAGTATAAAGTATAGCACAGTAAAGTATAAAGTGTAGCATAGTAAAGTATAAAGTATAGCACAGTAAAGTATAAAGTATAGCATAGTAAAGTATAAAGTGTAGCATAGTAAAGTATAAAGTATAGCATAGTAAAGTATAAAGTGTAGCATAGTAAAGTATAAAGTGTAGCACAGTAAAGTATAAAGTATAGCACAATAAAATATAAAGTATAGCACAGTAAAGTATAAAGTATAGCATAGTAAAGTATAAAGTACAGCATAGTAAAGTATAAAGTGTAGCATAGTAAAGTATAAAGTATAGCACAGTAAAGTATAAAGTGTAGCATAGTAAAGTATAAAGTATAGCACAGTAAAGTATAAAGTATAGCACAATAAAATATAAAGTATAGCACAGTAAAGTATAAAGTATAGCATAGTAAAGTATAAAGTACAGCATAGTAAAGTATAAAGTGTAGCATAGTAAAGTATAAAGTATAGCATAGTAAAGTATAAAGTACAGCATAGTAAAGTATAAAGTATAGCATAGTAAAGTATAAAGTACAGCATAGTAAAGTATAAAGTACAGCATAGTAAAGTATAAAGTATAGCATAGTAAAGTATAAAGTACAGCATAGTAAAGTATAAAGTATAGCACAGTAAAGTATAAAGTAAAGCATAGTAAAGTATAAAGTATAGCATAGTAAAGTATAAAGTACAGCATAGTAAAGTATAAAGTATAGCACAGTAAAGTATAAAGTATAGCACAGTAAAGTATAAAGTGTAGCATAGTAAAGTATAAAGTATAGCATAGTAAAGTATAAAGTGTAGCACAGTAAAGTATAAAGTATAGCACAGTAAAGTATAAAGTATAGCACAGTAAAGTATAAAGTATAGCACAGTAAAATATAAAGTATAGCATAGTAAAGTATAAAGTATAGCACAGTAAAGTATAAAGTGTAGCATAGTAAAGTATAAAGTATAGCATAGTAAAGTATAAAGTGTAGCATAGTAAAGTATAAAGTATAGCACAGTAAAATATAAAGTATAGCACAGTAAAGTATAAAGTATAGCACAGTAAAGTATAAAGTATAGTATATGTACAATGCACATATAATAAAGTCTAAGTATATCTTTCCAGAGTATAATACAAGGACCTCTATGGAATCCCTTTCATCCCTACAGGAATATGTAGTCGTTATGGCCGGGTCGACATCTAAGTCATAATAATATAGACCGCCACTCGTATATTACTGAGATTAATGACTGCCGTATTGAATAGTCTGCACACTCATATTACATGCCACATATACAATGAAATAATTTAAACCAGGGGCCTCCAAACTACGGCCCCCCGGGGCCACATCTGGCCCCCTACAAGAATTTATCTGGCCGGCAGCTGGGGTCAGTGGCACATGTTTAATGTGAGGGTTAAAGTATAACTAAAGGCAAAACTTTTTTTGTTTGTTTTATATAGAGTGGAGAGGGATTAGACCCCCAGTCAGGTTTTATTGCTATCTGTGCCCCCATTAGGGAGATCCCTCCTCTCTATTTGTCCTAATTACCGTTATCATTCAAAGTGAAAGTAGAAGAAAATCCCACATTTTGGGTTGTCCCCAGAAAAGTAATAGAGGGAAAATCTTTCATTGGGGACACTAGTTCTGGTGACCTGGGGTCCCCCAGGAATTCCCTTATTTTGCTGGGATTTCCTTGCACTTCCTGTTTGGCTATAGTACAAGAAGTGAAGGGAAATCTCCCCAATGGGACACAGATGGTGAAAAAAAAAATATGACAGGGGTCATAACCCTCCCTTACTCTATCCAAACCAAAAAAAAAAAAGTTTGCTATTCGTTCTACTTTAAAGTCAGCCTATGATTTCTGCTTCAACCTCTCCCCCCATGTAATGGGGACAGTGATATAAGGGGGACTGTAATGGGTACTGTATTGATTATAAGGAGGGCTCTGAGGGGGACTCTGATGTAAAGGGCAGTAGGATAGGGACCCTGATGTAGGGAGGGCTGTAATAGGGACTCTGATGTAAGGGGAACCCACATGTAAGGGGGGCTCTGATGAGGATTCTGATGTAAGGAAGGCTGTGATGGGGACATGATGTAACGGGTACTATGATAGGGACTCTGATGCAAGGTGGACTTTGATGGGCACCTGATATAAGGGGAATTCTGATGTAAGGGGGACTATGATAGGGACCCTGATTTAAGGAGGGCTGTGATGGGGACCTGATATAAGGGGGATTCTGATGTAAGGAGGCCTCTGATGGGGACCTGATATAAGGGGGACTTTGATGTAAGGGGGACTATGATAGGGACCCTGATTTAAGGAGGGCTGTGATGGGGACCTGATATAAGGGGGATTCTGATGTAAGGAGGCCTCTGATGGGGACCTGATATAAGGGGGACTTTGATGTAAGGGGGACTATGATAGGGACCCTGATTTAAGGAGGGCTGTGATGGGGACCTGATATAAGGGGGATTCTGATGTAAGGGGGACTATGATAGGGACCCTGATTTAAGGAGGGCTGTGATGTAAGGGGGACTATGATAGGACCCTGATTTAAGGAGGACTGTGATGGGGACCTGATATAAAGGGGACTCGAATGGGGACCCTGATGTAAACGGGACTATGGTAGGGACTATGATGTAGGGAGGGCTGTAAATAAGGCCCTGATGTAAGGGGGACTATAATAGGAACCCTGATGTAAGGAGGGCTCTGATGGGGACTCTGATGTAAGGGAGACTATGATAGGGATCCTAATGTAAGGAGGACCATGATGTGGACCCACAAGTAAGGGGGGATTCCAATGGGGATTTTTTTCAGCCCAAGAATACTTGTAAAATATACAATGTGGCCCATGTACTGAAAAGTCTGGAGAACTCTGGTTTAAACCTCACAGTCACGCACTAATTTTATTTCACATTTATATAGCTCTGACATATACCGCGGTGCTGTACAGAGAGCACTAAACCAGTAGCAGCAGTCTCTGTACCAGAGGAGCTTACACTCTAATGCCCCCCCCCCCCCGAGTCACATACTGTAATTATTATTCTATATGTATATAGCTCTGACATATACCGCAGTGCTGTACAGAGAACACTACACCAGTCATCAGTCTCTGTATCAGAGGAGCTTACACTCTAATGCCCCCCCCCCGAGTCACATACTGCAATTATATATATGTATATATATATATATATATATATAGCCCTGACATATACCGCGGTGCTGTACAGAGAACACCAGACCAGTCGGTCTCTGTACCAGAGGAGCTTACACTCTAATGCCCCCCCCCCCCCAGAGTCACACACTGTAATTATTATTCTACATTTATATAGCTCTGACATATACCACGGTGCTGTACAGAGAACACTAAACCAGTCACCAGTCTCTGTATCAGAGGAGCTTACACTCTAATGCCCCCCCCCCCCCCGAGTCACATACTGTAATTATTATTCTATATGTATATAGCTCTGACATATACCGCGGTGCTGTACAGAGAACACTAAACCAGTCTTCAGTCTCTGTACCAGAGGAGCTTACACTCTAATGTCCCCCCCCCCTGAGTCACACACTGTAATTATTATTCTATATATATATAGCTCTGACATATACCGCGGTGCTGTACAGAGAACACCAGACCAGTCATCAGTCTCTGTACCAGAGGAGCTTACACTCTGTGTTGCATCCCAGTCACACACTATTGCTAACATACATTTATATATCACTGACATATTCCATAGTGTTGTACAAGGAACACCTGGCACCTGTGGGCGGGCACCAATGGTTCTCCTATCTATTCCCGCCCCTCCTACAAGGTCATAGCGTGGGTGGACTCCCTGATTATTTGTTAATTATTCATCACGAACAATCAACTGGGAGAGCTTAAGACGGACCTTTGGCCTTGTAAGTAGTTAGGTGGAACCGGGAGCCTGGAGGTGGCTAAACATCAGTTCTAGGTGGAGTCACCCTTTAAATAGGTCATTAAAAGTCCCAGCACGTCTTAATGCAGGGGTGCTCGACCGTTTGAAGAACGAGGGCCACTTAAGCGGCGTGGTAACCGGTCGCGGGACACAATGAAATGAAGTGGTTCACAATTTAAATTTTTTTTTTTTAATTTTAAATAGCATAGTGAACATTTTCCTCCCGCAGCCGCTGAATGCTGGCAGGAGGGGAAGGAAGAGAAGCCGGAAGTTGCAGGAGGAAGCTGGAGACGATCGGTTCCTGTATATGGCTCCCCTGCCTCCCCTCCTGTCCAATTGGAAAACAGAATGTGACAGGGAGGCCACACGGGTCCCCTGGAGCATGGGGCGTGGTCACCATTGCGATTCCTGATGCTGCACCAGTGGCTGGAGGGGATAGTAAAAACATGTCTCAGCTATGGGGTTTTACCACCACCCAAACCACATATGTAAATGAGACCTTAATTTCCTGAGCCCCCGATAAGGCTGCTTTCACACTGATGAGCTGCGGTTTACCTGCACCGTGTGTGCAGTGCACCTGCAGCTTCCCTGCGTTTTGCCATAGACTTTCTCGCAGCACACCAAACATGCAGAATATAATAGAAGTACGCTTCCCTACTTTAAAGTCAAGGGCCACATCAAAGGGCTCTGAGGACCCCAGGCTGAACACCACTGTCCTATTGGCTGCCAGGAGAAGGCAGCATTCATCATCATCATTATTATTATACAGGATTTATGGCGCCAACAGTTTGCTCAGCACTTTACAATATAACGGGAGACAATACAGCAAGTGGTACAAAAGGTAGTAACTGTGGGGGATGGACTGGTTGGAAGAGTAGAAGATTCCATTATTAGCTGAGGGCAGGATAGGCTTCCCTGAAGAGAGAGGTTTTCAGAGATCGCCTAAAAGTGAGCAGAGTAGGCGATAGTCTGATAAATTGGGGTAGAGAGTTCCAGAGAATGGGGGAAGCTCTGGAGAAGTCCTGGAGATGAGCATGGGAGGAGGAGACAAGGGAGCTAGAGAGCAGGAGGTCGTGGGAGGAGCGGTATGAATGGTTTGGGTGATATTTAGAGACAAGATCGGTGATGTAATTTGGGGTGGAGTTATAAATGGCTTTATACGTTATTGTTAATGTTTTGAATTTTATCCGTTGGGCAATGGGAAGCCAGTGGAGGGATTGGCAGAGAGGGGTGGAGGACACTGAGTGGAGGCCAGTGGAGGGATTGGCAGAGAGGGGTGGAGGACACTGAGTGGAAGCCAGTGGAGGGATTGGCAGAGAGGGGTGGAGGACACTGAGTGGAAGCCAGTGGAGGGATTGGCAGAGAGGGGTGGAGGACACTGAGTGGAGGCCAGTGGAGGAATCGGCAGAGAGGGGTGGAGGACACTGAGTGGAGGCCAGTGGAGGGATTGGCAGAGAGGGGTGGAGGACACTGAGTGGAAGCCAGTGGAGGGATTGGCAGAGAGGGGTGGAGGACACTGAATGGAGGCCAGTGGAGGGATTGGCAGAGAGGGGGGGAGGACACTGAGTGGAGGCCAGTGGAGGAATTGGCAGAGAGGGGTGGAGGACACTGAATGGAGGCCAGTGGAGGGATTGGCAGAGAGGGATGGAGGACACTGAGTGGAGGCCAGTGGAGGGATTGGCAGAAAGGGGTGGAGGACACTGAGTGGAGGTCAGTGGAGGGATTGGCAGAGAGGGGTGGAGGACACTGAGTGGAGGTCAGTGGAGGGATTGGCAGAGAGGGGTGGAGGACACTGAATGGAGGCCAGTGGAGGGATTGGCAGAGAGGGGTGGAGGACACTGAGTGGAGGCCAGTGGAGGGATTGGAAGAGAGGGGTGGAGGACACTGAGTGGAGGCCAGCGGAGGGATTGGCAGAGAGGGATGGAGGACACTGAGTGGACATCAGCGGAGGGATTGGCAGAGAGGGATGGAGGACACTGAGTGGAAGCCAGTGGAGGGATTGGCAGAGCCCGCAGGTTGCTGTTTTCGCCCAATCGGGTGTGTGAGTCACTCCGCAGACCCCACACTTGTGCCCTCTGGCCATTTGCTGGGGGACAGCTGAGCCGGTCCTGGCACTAACCCTCAATGTCATACAATCCGGCACTCTTTTATTGTCAATAGGACATCCCTGCCAATCACTGCCGAGAGGCTAAACTGTTCCTTTGGGGGTCATGTGATGAGGAGACTTGGCCGCCGGACTCTGCAGCTTGTTGTCGCGTGTTTTATTTGGCGTGTGATATTCCTGTGACCTCGAGAAGAACACATGGGGGAATCCGTAACGCCCCCCCCCCCCCCCATGTCCTCTAGGAAAATCCAGGAAAAGCACACATGGGGGATAGTCACCCAGAAGAACCACATCCAGGCACATGTGCGAGACGCCAAACCTGGGTTCATACAGCCAATGGACTGATTGCAGATGCTTCATTTTAAGGAACACGTATGTTTAAAAAAAAAAAAGGTTTAAGAAAATTGAAAAAAAAAACTGTACTGATAAAGAAATCTAAAAGTGTAACTATTCTGCTAAAAAAAGCATTAAAAGCTGAAGATTAATCAGCGTTTATTTTGCCGCTGCCCCCCCCCCTCCTTCCTTTATCAACATGCTAATGACATTTCTAAATAAACACTTTCTATTTTCATTACAGACCTTATTTAATTCCTTGTGCTTCTCTATGTAATGCAGGCAAATCATGGCTGGTGGGAGGGGCCAACATGATGTGACCAGTATGTGGCTGCCGTGGGCCAGACTGCCACTGTCACCTAGAGGGGGGTAATTCGAGTGACTGGGACCTTTCTGTGTGATATGATATTATATATGGAGCTGAGTCCTTGGCATCACTGAGCCATTCACACCCATTACCCCCCCCCCCCCCGGGGCGGACGCAATAATGAGCGGGGGAATCTTTTGGAAACGAAATCCCACTTTATTATTCTTTTTTGGATCCTTGTTCTATAGGAAATGTAATCAAATAGAAGAAGAGGAAAGCTGACGCTGTCTCCCTATGCTGGTGACTAAGCAGCCTTTCCACGACCTGGAGGTGTAACTGGCAGTCGTTCAGTGCTACTCACTTCAGATCACAGGGCAGTAACAATTTATTTTCTGGACAAACCTTTGGGGGTCCCATCTGGGGGGGTGAAGCTTTCCCCCAAAAATGATCTGTTATTGCAAATTAAAAAAAGTCACAGATGGTTGTTTTTAAAGCTGCACTCCAGGCACAAAATCTTTCATTTAAATATATTCCAAAAAGGATATAAATCCACTTTGTGGGGGGAGGGAGTAGCAGACACTACTGTTGGGGGGGGGGGGGGTAGAGGACACTACTTTGGGTGGGGGCAGAGGACACTATTGCGGGGGAGGGGGCAGAAGACACTGCCATGTGTGGGGGAGTAGAAGACACCACTGTGGGGAGGGGGGGCAGAGGATACTACTTTGTGTGGGGGTGGGGGCAGAGGACACTACCATGTAGCATAGTGGCTTAATGGTTAACACTTCTGCCTGGGATCCTAGGATCTTTGGTTCCAATCCCAACCACTGCACCACCTGCCTGGAGTTTGCATGTTCTCCCTGTGCCATGTGGGTTTCCTCCAGGTACTCCGGTTTCCTCCCACACTCCAAAGACATGCTGGTAGGTGAATTGGCTCCTGTCTAAGTTGTCCCTAGTATGTGTATGTATGAATGTGAGTTAGGGCCCTTAGATTGTACGCCCCTTGAGGGTTAGGGCCCTTAGATTGGACGCCCCTTGAGGGTTAGGGACCTTAGATTGGACGCCCCTTGAGGGTTAGGGACCTTAGATTGGACGCCCCTTGTGGGTTAGGGCCCTTAGATTGTACGCCCCTTGAGGGTTAGGGACCTTAGATTGGACGCCCCTTGAGGGTTAGGGACCTTAGATTGGACGCCCCTTGAGGGTTAGGGACTGATGTGAATGTACAATATATATGTAAAGCGCTGTGTAAATTGATGGCGCTATAAGTACCTGAAATAAATAAATAATAATAGGACACTACCATGTGGGAGGGGGGGTGAAGCACTGGACACTACTGTGTGTGTGGGGGCAGTGTACATTACTGGTGATGTGAAAGGGGGCAGAGGACACCATGGGGGGGGGGGGGGGGGCAGAAAGTATTACTGTGACATACTATGTGTTCTTCATGCTGTCTTTTTATTGGGGACTTCATTATTTTTTTTTAGGTGAAGTGAAATCTCCCCAATGGGAAACACATGGCAAAAAATGACAAGGGTCCCTGCCTTATGCTATCCAAAATGAGAAAAAAAAGTTTTGCCTTTAGTTCTATTTTAATTGCAGCATGTCAATAGCATTAGGGAATGTATATGTGTAGAATTTTACAAAGTACACTATATTGCCCAAAGTATTGGGCCCCCCTCCAAATCATGTAATTCAAGTGTTCCAATCCCCTCCAAATCATGTGATTCAGATGTTCCAATCCCCTCCAAATCATGTGATTCAGGTGTTCCAATCCCCTCCAAATCATGTGATTCGGGTGTTCCAATCCCATCCATGGACACAGGTGTATACAATCAAGCCCCAAGGCATGCAGAAGGCTTCTACAAACATTGGTGAAAGAATGGGTCGCTCTCAGGAGCTCAGTGACTCCAAGCGTGGTCCCGTGATAGGTGGCCCCCTGTGCAATAAGTCCATTCGTGACATTTCCTGGCTACTAAATATTCCACGCTCAACTGTTAGTGGGATTATAACAAAGTGGAAGCAACTGGGAACAACAGCCACTCAGCCACCAAGTGGTAGGCCACGTCACATGACAGGGCGGGGTCAGCGCATGCTGAAGCGCACAGTGCGCAGAAGTCACCAACTGTCTGCAGAGTCAATAGCTAAAGACCTCCAAACTTGGTGTGGCCTTCAGATGAGCCCAACAACAGTGCGTAGAGAGCTTCATGGAATGGGTTTCCATGGCCGAGCAGCTGCATCCAAGCCAATCACGCTTCTCTGTCTGGCAATCGGATGGACGTATCTGGGTTTGGCAGTTGCCAGGAGAACGGTGTCAAGTGTAAAGTTTAGTGGAGGAGGGATTATGGTGTGGGGTTGTTTTTCAGGGGATAGGCTTGGCCCCCTACTTCCAGTGAAGGGAACTCATAAGGCGTCAGCATACCAAGACATTTTGGACAATTTCATGCTCCCAACATTGTGGAAAGAGTTTGGGGATGGCCCCTTCCTGTTCCAACATGACTGCGCACCAGTGCACAAAGCAAGGTCCATAAAGACATGGAGGAGCCAGTTTGGGGTGGAGGAACTTGACTGTCCTGCACAGAGTCCTGACCTCAACCCCATAGAACACCTTTGGGATGAATTAGAGCGGAGACTGCGAGCCAGGCCTCCTCCCCCGACATCAGTGCCTGACCTGACAAATGTGCTTCTGGAAGAATGGTCCAACCTTCCCATAGACACCCTCCTAAACCTTGTGGACGGCCTTCCCAGAAGAGATGAAGCTGTTATAGCTGCAAAGGGCGGGGCCAACTCAATATTGAACCCTACGGACTAAGACTGGGGGGCCATTAAAGGTAATGTGCATGGAAAGGCAGACAGCCCAATACTTTTGGCAATATAGTGTATATGATAATACACAGCAATAGGCTCAGAATACGTTATATACAATATACATGAAGCATCTAATAGAGGCTCTATATACAAAATGTAATATAAAGTGTGTAGAAGGTACAAGGTTCACATACACAGAAATGACGGCACACAGATAACAGATATCAGTGTCTGGGAGGAGCCCTGTGTAGGTGGAGGTGGATGACAATGTTTTAGGACTGAACCTTATTCCACCCCTGCAGACTTTGTACCTGAAAATTTGGTGCCTTTAGGGACTCGTCCAGACATGCAGCCAGGGGACAGTATAAGCAGGCGACTGAGCTGTGGCTATACAGCCCCCTGACTGCCCACCTAAACAAGGCCACGGAGCCACTCAGAGCTGTACACATGCCGCAGCAAAAAGGACGTGTCATAGTTGGTGGGCGGTGCTGCCACCAAACTTGATCCTGAAAGCAAATGGGGTCATTCCGCAACCGTCCTGCAACCGTGTGCAATGTGGTTGCGGTGGGCCAGATTTTTCAGGGTTAAAAGAGAAGGTGAGGAGACATAAAATATGTAAAGTATTTCTTTATTTTGCACGACATATATATCAGGTTAACAAGTTGGATTAAGAGGCATATTCAGTTTAGTGGTATCATCAGGTTAAAGCAGTATTAGACACAAAAACAAATATTTATTATATTGCAGCTTACCAATTCCTAGATTTGATAGCTGCATTTGTTTTCTTTTTTTAGACTTTCTTTCCTTTATTTTCAGCTGGTGATCTAGCCAGTAAGTCTGTTATTTTTCAACAGAACAACCTTCCCTTTCCCTTTCCATTCCCATTCCCTACCCTTTCCTCTTCCCTTCCCCTTTCCTTCCCTTCCCCTTCCTTCCCTTCACCTTTCCTTTCCTTCCCCTTCCTTCCCTTCACCTTTCCTTTCCTTCCCCTTCCTTCCCTTCACCTTTCCTTTCCCTTCCCCTTTCCTTCTCTTCCCCTTTCTTTCCCTTTCCATTCCTTTTCCTTCCCTCCCCCTTTCCTTCCATTCCTTTCCTTTCCCTTCCCCTCCCCTTCCCCTTCCCTTTCATTCCCTTCCCCTTCCTTCCCTTCCTTTCCCCTTTCCTTTCCTTCCTTTCCCTTCTCCTTCCCCTTTCCTTCCCTCCCCCTTTCCTTCCCTTCCTTTCCCCTTTCCTTTCCTTCCTTTCCCTTCCCCTTCCCCTTTCCTTTCCTTTCTTTTGCCTTCCCCTTCCTCTTTTCTTCCCCTTCCCTTTCCTTCTCCTTCCCTTCCCCTTTCCTTCCCTTCCTTTCTCTTCCCCTTTCCCTTCCCTTCCCTTCCCCTCCCCTTCCCCTCCCTTTCTTTTGCCTTCCCCTTCCTCTTTTCTTCCCCTTCCCTTCCCTTCACCTTTCCTTCACTTCTCTTCTATTTCTTTCTCTTTCCTTTCCTCCACTATTTTTGTGTTCACAAGTATGTACAGGCGTACCTCGGTTTACGAATTTAGTTCATTTTGCGTGACTTTTTGTATTGTGCAAAATTTGTAAACCGAAACGCAGTTTCCCATAGGAATGCATTGAAAACCAATTAATCCGTTCTGGAGGTCAGAAAAGTTTTTAAAAAACTATTTTATGTGTTCAAAACTCTTTATAAAGTGCACTTTAAAGGCATAAATACTGTACAGGGACATGATTAAAAAAAAATTGTAAATGCATTGAAAACCAATTAATCCGTTCGTATTGGGAAAAAAAATTCGTAAACCGAGGAGATATTTTCAAAGGATTTTCATTCGTAAACCGAAAATTACGTTAATCGAGGCGTTCGTAAACGAAGTACGCCTGTATAGTATTTTTTCCGATCAGGGAAGGATCACCCCCCCCCTTTCAGGTTTAATATTTTTGCTTTCTGTTTCCTTTTAGGTACGGTTCCTTTCACCTACTGTGCTTGGAATGCAGCAGGAAGTCTATCTAAATGAGGGGAATCCCCCTCCTTGTTGCCAGTGGAACAGAATGGATGTCCGGACATTTCTGCTCCAGCAATGCTGTGTCCTGAGTCATGTCCTCCTGGAATCACTCTAAAGAGTAAGTTTGCCTTTCCATGAAAAATGAAAAGGTGAGCAAACTCCAAATATCCCGTCCGCCCCTCCGGATTTTGCTGCACATGGTGGTCGTGAGGACCCGTGTATCGGTCCATACACAACAATACGTGGCCTTGGGGGGGGAGTATCCATCATAAAGCTCACAATGGCAAGCGCTCTTTGGTCCACATAGCCAGGTGAGTGTGCTAAAACCATCCTGCGCCCAAAACGATGGCGCCAAAGTTGCTTTGATAAAAGAAACATCCAGAGAAAAATGTTCTGTTCAGGGGCGGACTGACAACTCATGGGGCCCCCGGGCAATAGGGGATCATGGGGCCCCTGTGTCCTTGCCCAAACTCAAAAAAGCCTATGAAAAAGGTACCAGGGCCATCTCATGGGGCCCCCTACTGACCCCGGGCCCTCCAATGCCCAAGATTCCAAATGGTCAGTCCGCCCCTGGTTCTGTTTTAATTTTTTATTTCATGTTTATAAATATAATAATAATAATGATAACCGCTTTCCTGCCACCCTATAGCAGATATACTGCTACAGGGTGGACGGGGTGCGCAAAATCATGTACATATATGTGATTTTGTATGCCCAGGTAGGGGGCGCACACGAGCCGCTTGCGCCCTACCCACGCTGCTATTTGCAGCCCCAGCTGTCAATCACCAGGTCCCGGATGGTGATTACTGGCCGGCACCCGGTGATCGCCAAGTATTACCAATGGGGGGAGAGAACTGTATGTAAACAACTCAGATCTCTCCCCTGTCAGCTCCTGCACACTGCTTTGTATGGCTGTGGATAGCATAGCCATACAAAGCAGTGTGCTTACAGTGAAGCACACACAGTTAACCCTTTGGTCTCCCCAGATGTTAACCCCTTCCTGCCCAGAGCCATTAGTACAGCGTCAGTGCTTTTTATTAGCACTGATCACTGTATTGGTGTCACTGAGGATATCAGTGACACCAAGTTAGTTCCCCCCCCCAGTGTCAGAATGCCCCCCACAGTCCCCCTATAAGTTGCTGATTGCCGTAATTACTAGTAAAAAAAATTCACCATTTGTAAGCGCGATAACTTTCACGTAAACCAATTAATTTACACGGATTGGGATTTTTTTTAGCAAAGACATGGAGAAGAATACATTTTATCCTTAATTTATTTTGATTTTTCAAATTTTTTTTACTGGACATGTTTAATAACAAAAAGTCAAAAATATTGTTTTTTTTTCCTCAAAATTGTTGGTCTTTTTTTTTTTTAATAGCGCAAAAAAATAAAAAAAACCTCTAAATTTAATTCATGTACAGCGTTGCATGATGGCGCAATTGTCAGTAAACGTAACGCAGCACCGTAACCAGTGGTGCATTTAGGTTTTGTGCTGCCCTAGGCAACACAAACTTCTCCCCCCACCCCGGAGAGAGCCTGACATTGCCCCTCCCCCCACCTGAGAGAACCTTCCACTACCATCACCCCCATACACTGGCCACGAGAGAGAGAAAGACACCCGGTTCACACTGATGCAGTGCGGAATTCGCAGCGTTTTCTGTGAGAATTCCGCACCGCATCAGAATCGCACCCCGTTCATACAAACTGCTGCGGGGGTGTGTTTTAAGTTAAGAACACCCCGAAATCGATCTGCAAAACGCGGTGTGATGACCTCCTTCTCTCTAGTTCCCTGGTCTCCTCCTCCCATGCCCACCTCCAGGATTTCTCCAGGACATCACCTATCCTCTGGAACTCCCTACCCCAATCCATCAGACTATCATCTACTCTCCTCTCCTTTAGGCACACCCTGAAAACCCATCTCTTCAGGGAAGCCTACCCACCCTCTGCTAATTGCTGACCTCCTCCACTCTTCCTACCACCCCATCCCCCACAGCTTTTCCTTCCATACCACCATCCCCTCCCTCCTAGATTGTAAGCTCCAAGGAGCAGGGCCCTCGAACTCTCGTGTATCACATTGTATTGGTATTGTTCTGTCACATGTTCTGTCCCCCTTTGTAATGTACAGCGCTGAGCGAACTATTGGCGCTTTATAAATACTGTATAATAATAATAATGTATAATAATGTGCAGAATCGGATCGTATAGGTGTGAATTCCCATGCGTCCGATTCTAGTGAGGACTCAAAAAAAGGGTCCTGCACCTTTTTGGCGCGGCTGTGGTGCGATTAGAGCCATGCAAAATGTACGGCTCCGATCGCACCGCACGTAAATCGCATTTGATTTGCACAAGAATGTGGTGCAGTTCCTGTGCGAATCACACGCGATATACCACATCGCATGTACGTGAACCCGGGCTCAAAGCTCTGTACATCCCCAGGAGTGAAAGTAAAGCAGCCCACAGCCTCTCTCAGATCCCATCTGGTCCCCAAGCCACATGTGTCCCTTCTTCCATCCCTTCTTCCATGGGGGGTGGTGCTGCCCCCCTGAAAAATGCTGCCCTAGGCAAATGCCTTGTTTGCCTTGTGGTAAATACACCCCTGGCCGTAATGCAAAAAATGGCCTGGTCAGGAAGGGGGGTAAATCCTGTCAACAGTCTATATCAGGGGTGAACTGACAACTCATGGGGCCCCCGGGCAATAGGGGATCATGGGGCCCCTGTGTCCTTGCCCAAACTCAAAAAAGCCTATGAAAAATGTACCAGGGGCATCTCATGGGGCCCCCTACTGACCCCGGGCCCTCGGGCAGTGCCCGAGTTTCCAAATGGTCAGTCCGCCCCTGGTATCTACTACATCTTAGACATGTGCAACATTAAAAAAATTGTTTTGTTTCAGTTTGATTATTATTTGACTAATTTAGTTTTGTTCGATTAGTTAAATTTGTTTAATTAATTTTTTTGAATTCGCTTTGTTTATTCGAATTCAACCGAATTTGAAATTTGAAATGGATTCGAAAACAATTCTAACGTTTCAATCCGTAATCCACAACCCATATGTGTTTTTGATGGTATTTTTGTTTTTTAGCCTTTGTGCTTACAGTACTACGTTTGTTAGATTCTGGGAATAAGAAGAAGGAAATATTTGTTACAAGGTTTATCAGATTATAAAACAGGTTCATGTCTGTGAAGGTTCTCATATATCCAAGTCATGGTCAGGGGCAGACTGAAAACTCATGGGGCCCCCGGGCAATAGGGGATCATGGGGCCCCTGTGTCCTTGCCCAAACTCAAAAAAGCCTATCAAAAAAGTACCAGGGGCATCTCATGGGGCCCCCTACTGACCCCGGGCCCTCGGGCAGTGCCCGAGTTTCCAAATGTCCGCCCCTGGTATATATTCTCTACAAAGAGATACAAATGGATACAAACAATGATGGATTGACCAATTGTCCGGCTTCGTTAGGTGCCGCATTCGGAGAGCATGTCCCGGCTTGTCTTTGGGGATTGTATTTGTATCTTCAACTCCTTTTCCCCGGAATGACATCACACTGAGAATATCAGGAGGTTAAGGTCCCACTTCCCAGAAGTGACACCGCAGCAGCCCATCCTCAGGCGGCGTGCCATTGGGCCACCCAATCACATGATCTCTGAAGACTTTACTGGGCTGGTGAAGTGCTGTGTAAGAAAAAGGGAGCGTCTGCCAAGCTGGCCTAGAGAGCGCAGGAGAAATGCCAAGGGGCGAGGGGACGCAAGGACGCAAAAAGCTGACCGCTCTTTTACGACGCGCCCTAAATCTGGACTGTGACTTCCTCTTCTTACAAGTCGCAGTGTAGCTGAGCAATCCACCTGCAATCCAGACATTTAATCCTCTTCATTTGATTTCTTTTTTTGTTATTTTTAGATCTGAAGCTTGCCGACACGTTACAACCAATCGCGTCATCTTCTTTAGGTTTTCCAACAACTACCCAGGGAGAGGTTCAATCTGATTGGGTAGAAATTGAACAGAATGTATGCATGCATCTGCACTGGTATCAGTTACATTGTTCCCACCTATCTCCGAGGACTACAGAACACCTCCCCTCTAAATTATGGAGAGAAGCAGGTGTTTTGTAGTTTTGTTGTAAGGTGACAATGCTGCCCCCCTATAGATGCAGTACAATCAGGGATCAGTGTCCCCCTAGAGCACCTTACCCCAGGTTCACAGCTAAGCATTTTCCGCTGCGCTTTGCAGGAACGCACAGCAGTCCATTTAACATGATTTCCTATGGGACAGGTTCCCATCTCCGCGTTTTCACCTGCTGCGTTTTTTGGAAAGGGTCAGGAACGTCATATGACATCCTCCCAGAATGCACACTCCCGGGAACGGATATAGTGAATGCAGGGTCCGGGGAGACCAGATATAGTGAATGCAGGGTCCAGGGAGACCGGATATAGTGAATGCAGGGTCCGGGGAGACCAAATATAGTAAATGCAGGGTCCGGGGAGAGCGGATATAGTGAATGCAGGGTCCGAGGAGACCAGATATAGTGAATGCAGGTTCCGGGGAGAGTGGATATAGTGAATGAAGGGTCCGGGGAGACAAGATATAGTGAATGCAGGGCCCGGGGAGAGCGGATATAGTGAATGTAGGGTCCAGGGACAGCAGATATACTGAATGCAGGGTCTGGAGAGACTGGATATAGTGAATGCAGGGTCCGGGGAGAGTGGATATAGTGAATGCGGGGTCAGGGGAGACCAGATATAGTGAATGCAGGGTATGGGGAGACCAGATATAGTGAATGCAGGGTCCAGGGAGAGCGGATATAGTGAATGCAGGTTCCGGGGAGAGCGGATATAGTGAATGCAGGGTCCAGGGAGGCTGGATATAGTGAATGGAGGGTCTGGGGAGAGCGGATATAGTGAATGCAGGGTCCGGGGAGACCAGATATAGTGAATGCAGGGTCCAGAGAGACTGGATATAGTGAATGCAGGGTCCGGAGAGACTGGATATAGTGAATGCGGGGTCCGAGGGAACAGATATAGTGAATGCAGGGTTCGGGGAGACCGGATATAGTGAATGTAGGGTCCAGGGGAATGGATATAGTGAATGCAGGGTCCGGGAGAATGGATATAGTGAATGCAGGGTCCGGGGGAATGGATATAATGAATGCAGGGTCCGGGGGAATGGATATAATGAATGCAGGGTCCGGGAGACTGGATATAGTGAATGCAGGGTTCGAGGCAACGAATATAGTAAATGACGGGTCTGGGGAGAGCAGATATAGCGAATTCAGGGTCCAGGGAGACTGGATATAGGGAATGCAGGGTCCGGGGGAATGTATATAGTGAATTCAGTTTCCAGGGAGACCAGATATAGTGAATGCAGGGTCCGGGGGGACGGATATAGTGAATGCAGGGTCCGGGGGGACGGATATAGTGAATGCAGGGTCCGGGGAGAGCGGATATAGTGAATGCAGGGTCCGGGGAGAGCGGATATAGTGAATGCAGGGTCCGGGGGGACGGATATAGTGAATGCAGGGTCCGGGGGGACGGATATAGTGAATGCAGGGTCCGGGGTTTCTAAGCCCCAAATATGGAGGCTCACAATAATATTATAATAATATACTGTAATTTATATATAGAAATTTTAAAAAATGTTTTTGTCTTTAGAAAGGAGATGAAGCTGTTCTAAGGCAGTATTGGAATTTCTGTGGCCTCTCAGACACACATTAGTTGGGTTGGGTTGTTGTAGTTGTTGCATTTCAGGCAGAATTGTGACTCCTGGGGCCCCGGCCAGGGCCCGGCGTTGTGCTGTAATCTCCAGCTGCTGATGGGGCTGCGTCCTGTTCCTGAGCTGATCCTCCATGTTTGGTGTCCTCCCAGCAACATTAACATTCTTGGAAAGCTTGTGACACCCAACAGGCGGCCTGGGCTGGGAGGCTACCAGATGGCACAGGTAATGATGGAGATGGATCTGCCTGTCCCCGGACGCACGTTATCCCAGGCGAGGTGGACATTTCTTTCCTTTGGTTGGCTTGCTGCTCCTTCCTTACAGCTCTCCGCAATAAAGTGGTTGTAAACCCTTCCATATACCCAGTGAAGTGACTGGCCTCAGGTGATACTGAGATATTAAACAAATCCTCCTACATACGTTGTACCTGTTTATCTGTGGCAATCTTTCCTCTACATCCATTCAAAGTGCAGAATCTACACAGGATCTCTCAGCTCTGAAAAGCAGGGGGCGGGGAGCTAAAGTAACATCAGTGAGGAGAGCTGTGAGAGCTGATTGGAGGGAAGAGACATCCCCTTCACCAGGGGCGGACTGACCATTTGGAAACTCGGGCACTGCCCAAGGGCCTGGGGTCAGTAGGGGGCCCCATGAGATGCCCCTGGTACCTTTTTCATAGGCTTTTTTGAGTTTGGGCAAGGACACAGGGGCCCCATGATCCCCTTTTGCCTGGGGGCCCCATGAGTTGTCAGTCCGCCTCTGCCCTTCACACAGCACAGAGGAACAAAGCTGAGGTTGTCAATCATATTATTAGAGGGTTGAGATAAACCATTTGTCATTGGCAGGGGCGGGGTGGACTGACCATTTGGAAACTCGGGCAGTGCCAAGGGCCCGGGGTCAGTAGGGGGCCTCATGGGATGCCCCTGGTACCTTTTTCATCGGATTTTTTGAGTTTGGGCAAGGACACAGGGGCCCCATGATCCCCTATTGCCCGGGGGCCCCATGAGTTGTCAGTCCGCCCCTGGGCAGGGGTGCTTACAATGATCAACGTTTATATAATTCCTTTATCCCAAAAGGAGCAAAACTGCTTGTGTAACTGCAGTGAGCTTATGGGCTTCAATTGGTTAGTGCAGTGGTCGGCAAGCCGCGGCTCGCGAGCCACATGCGGCTCTTTACACGCTTTAATGTGGCTCTTGTGTGCCGGGCGCCCGCTCCCCTCCCTCCTCTCTGGCGGCAGGGACTCTGCAGCGTGATCCAAAAAAAAAACAGCCAGGGCAAATGCAATGATTGGCCAGTCTCGCTGCCACTCACATCCTGATAGCCAGTGATTGGCTGTCAGGATGTGTGTAGGCGGGGCAGAGTGACGAACGTGAGGGGAGTTAGGCTCCTCTCACAGTCCGCCTTGAAGACCGGAACGGCGCGGGAACACGGCGAGAGGAACGCGCGGAGCAAAGGTAAGTGAATTGACACGGGGGACTTGGCTTACTACTTGCTACTTACTTACTACTACTATATGAGGGATTAATTAATATGGGGGATGAATTACTATAGGGGGGATGAATTACTATATGGGGGATGAATTACTATATGGGGGATGAATTACTATATGGGGGATGAATTACTATGGGGGATGAATTACTATATGGGGGATGAATTTCTATATGGGGGATGAATTACTATATGAGGGATGAATTAATATGGGGGATGAATTACTATGGGGGATGAATTACTATATGGGGGATGAATTACTATATGGGGGATGAATTACTATGGGGGATGAATTACTATCGGGGGGATGAATTACTATAGGGGGGATGAATTACTATATGGGGGATGAATTACTATGGGGGATGAATTACTATATGGGGGATGAATTACTATATGGGGATGAATTACTATGGGGGATGAATTACTGTGGGGGATGAATTACTATATGGGGGATGAATTACTATAAAAACTTATTGAAACTAAAAACAGTGTACCATCCTATGTATTTTCAGTTTTAAAAATGTGGCTCTCAAAATAAATTTCAATCGTGGTTTTGGTGAGATTTGGCTCAGTTGAAAAAAAAGGTTGCCCACCACTGGGTTAGTGTATCTAAATCTGCTAACACTCCCCCCCCCCCACCCCCAGCCTGGCAATGCTGCTGTCTGTGCTCCTTCCTTCAGAGTAGGGGCGCACTAATGCAGGAGATGTGTTACTGGCTAGACCACCAGGTGAAAACAGAGGGGAAAAAAGCCTCAAAAAAGAAAACTAATGCAGCCACAACGTCAAATGATTGGTAAGCTGCCATATATGACATTTTTGGTTTGGGATTTAATATCGCTTTAACAGAGAGGACAACATTACTGGCCTTTTGATCATTATAATCAGGCACAGGACTTGTCAGCAGCTGGTTCCATTTCTCTTTACACTAATTGCGTTTTATGAGTGGAGTTCCCCTTTAAGGGCTTCCCATCATCGCTCAGAAGGGGTGACTGTCGGTGAATGTGGCTGCAGAGCGTTTTGCTGTAACTGGCGATAATTGTGTCCTTTCTTATAAATTGGATGCGGCCAGCGGTCAGTGAACGGGAACCCGCGTGATCAATATTCAGCGCGGTGCGCATTCACAGGGCTTGCCCGGCAGACGGGGGTCGGGAATTCCCATCACCGCTGCGCATAATCCGTTTACTGAAAGTTCTACGTCTGTAACGATTTCTTTCCATCAGCACCTTGTAACAGCCGTGGGTGTGGAGGAACTGAAAGACAGAGACACCACTGCTGGAGTCCCCGAGAGGGAGCTGGAATCATCCTCCACCATCCAGCAAATGCTGAAATATCGCTTCTGGGTGGAGCGACTCTTCAAGGGTGTCGCCAACAATAGAGGCCACATACCTGTGTGGATATTGTGTGCAACTCTCTGACTATCTGAGAGTTTATCTAAAGCATAATGTCCTGGGGACAATGGTCACTGGGTAGAGAGGATGACCCTTCCCCAGCATGGGCAAAGATGGCAATAAAAATCTGACAGAGGTTCTGACCCTTCCCTACTCCATCCAGAGGTAAAACTAAATGTTATCTCCAAACTACGGCCCTCCAGCTGTTGAAGTACTACAAGTCCCATCATGCCCCTGCGAGTCTTGCCTATGGCTGTCAGAGTCTTGCAAGGCCTCATGGGACTTACAGTTCCTCAACACCTGGAGGGCCGTAGTTTGGAGACCCCTGGTATAACATTTACTTTTACCTTTGGATGGAGTAGGGAAGGGTTAGAATCTCTGTCAGATTTTTATTGCCATCTTTCTCCATGCTGGGGGGGGGGGTCATCCTCTCTATTTGACCCTGTGACCATTGTCCCCAGGACTGAGGGCCCATTCACAGTTAAGGCACATGTCTTAATGCAAGCTACGTATTTATTTCAGGTACTTATATAGCGCAGTCAATTTACGCAGCACTTTACATATATATTGTACATTCACATCAGTCCCTAACCCTCAAGGGGTGTACAATCTAAGGTCCCTAACCCTCAAGGGGTGTACAATCTAAGGTCCCTAACTCACATTCATACATACACATACTAGGGACAATTTATACAGGAGCCAATTCACCTACCAGCATGTCTTTAAAGTGTGGGAGGAAACCAGAGTACCCGGAGGAAACCCACACAGGCAGAACATGTAAGCTCCAGGCAGGTGGTGCCGTGGTAGGGATTTGAACCAACGACTCCAGTACTTCCAGGAGGAAGTGCTAACCATTTAGCCTCTGTGCTGTCCAAATCTGGCCTTTATGGAAGAGTGGCAAGAAAAAAGCCATTGTTGAAAGAAAGAAAGTCCTGTTTGCAGTTTGTGAGAAGCCATGTGGGGGACACAAACATGGAAAAAGGTGCTCTGGACAGATGAGACCAAAATTGAACTTATTGGTCTCAAAGGAAAACGCTACGAGTGGCGGAAAACTAACACTACACATCATCCTGAACACACCATCCCCACCGTGAAACATGGTGGTGGCAGCATCATGTTGTGGGGATGCTTCTCTTCAGAAGGGACAGGGAAGCTGGTCAGAGTTGATGAGAAGATGGATGGAGCCAAATACAGGGCAATCTTAGAAGAAAACCTGTTAGAGTCTGCAAAAGACTTGAGACCGGGGCGGAGGTTCACCTTCCAGCAGGACAACGACCCGAAAATTCCAGCCAGAGCTACAATGGAAGGGTTCAGATCAAAGCATCTTCATGTGTTAGAATGGCCCAGTCACAGTCCAGACCCAAATCCAATGGAGAATCTGTGGCAAGACTTGAAAATTGCTGTTCACAGACGCTCTCCATCCAATCTGACAGCTTGAGCCATTCTGCAAAGAAGAACGGGCAGAAATGTTCCTCTCTAGATGTGCAAAGCTGGAAGACACATCCCCAAAAAGACTTGCAGCTGGAATTGCAGCCAAAGGGGGTCCTACAAAGTATTGACTCCGGGGGGCTGAATACAAATGCCGACACACTTTTCACAGATTTATTTGTAAAAAATGTTGAAAACCATTCATCATTTTCCTTCCACTTCACAATTATGTGCCACTTTGTGTCGGTCCATCACATCCAATCCCAATAAAAAACATTGACGGTTTTGGTTGTAGCATAACAACGTGGGGAATATTTCAGGGGGGTGAAGACTTTTTCAAGGCGAGAGAGAGAGAGAGGGGTGGGTGGATAAATAGAGAGAGAGAGAGAGAGATATGAATAGATAGATAGATAGATAGATAGATAATTGATAGATAGATAGATAGATAGATAGATAGATAGATAGATAGATAGATAGATAGATATGAATAGATAGATAGATAGATAGATAGATAGATAGATAGATAGATAGATAGATAGATAGATAGATAATTGATAGATAGATAGATAGATAGATAGATATGAATAGATAGATAGATAGATAGATAGATAGATAGATAGATAGATAGATAGATAATTGATAGATAGATAGATAGATAGATAGATAGATAGATAGATAGATATGAATAGATAGATAGATGGTGGATAGACTTGGAATAGAGGGCTGTCTCCCCTCTTTAGTCTTGCCCTCACTTGCGGCAGCCCTTGTCGCCCCTCTGAAAAGCGATCTGTGGTGGGTGCTTGCCGCCTCCTCATTGCCTGTTTTAACCCTGAAAACCCCAAACCACTCTGCTGCAACAGCATCCATTGCCCATTGTTGTAGGACCGTCATGGGATGGACCACTTCACTTGAATGAGTAGCGCTCAGGGGCAGCACTGCCAACAGAATGCAATATGGGATATTTTTGCCATGGCCATCAAGCAAAGCTTTGCACCAGCAGCATGTGTACAACCCGTCTGACTGCTGTTGGAGCTTGGGAGGTGAGCTTCGAGGGGAGGTAAAACTGAGGCTCAATCACCTATTTTTACTCCCCCCCAGCATGTGTGAACAAGTCCTACGTAGTGTGGCTTGTGAAATGCTGCATCCCAAGTTAAAAATGGCACAGAAAAGAAAGGCCACGTGAACACCCCTGTCCAGCTGTCAATCTACAATGCGGGTGGACAGCCAGGGGGGCAGAAAAACCGCAGCAAAGCTACCCCTTTTTACCACCAGACCCAAAGGCCAATCTCAAAGAGACCTTAGAAAGTTGTTGCTAGAACAGCTGTCCCCATTAGAAAATTTCCCCTCACCTCCAGCTCTGGTGACAACTGTAAAATGTTTGATCTCCCATCACTTGAGAGTTGTCACCAGGAAAAATACACTGCAAATGGGGACACAGAGAGCAATAAAAAGATGACAGAGGTTCTAACCCTTCCAAACTCCACTGAAAACAGATGAAAAAGTTATTCTTTAATTCTGGTGCTAAAGGTTTGTGTTGTGTGTTTTGGAATTTTAGGGGGCATATTTATAAACATTTATTTATTATTATTATTATTATTATTATAATACAGGATTTATGGCGCCAACAGTTTGCTCAGCTCTTTGCAATATACCGGGAGACAATACAGCAACAATACAGTTCAATGCAAGAGGGATAGGAGGGCCCTGATCCTTGGAGCTTACAATCTAATAGGGAGGGGCTAGTGGTACAAAAGGTAATAACTGCGGGGGATTTAAATTTTTTCTTTTCTACATAAATTATTTATTTATGTTTATTTATTTGAAGTATTTATAAAGCAAGGACAACTGACCGGTGGTGAATCAATCCTTATGATTTAAAGAGACATGACACTTGGAAGATTCACCTGCTTTAAATGTTTGGTGAAAGTCACATTCACTGCTTTATAGACATTCCCCTGCGAGTTACACTTGGCCTTCTTGAATAAAGCTGCTTCTATGGAAATGAAGATTCACTGGGAGCATGCTTGCCTGTCTGCTTCAGGGTTATGTGCTCTGTATTGTGCAGCCCGGCTCCTCTCGTACCCATCAGGTCGAGAAGTTTGAGTCATTCCCCCACTTCTCTAATAAATGTCACTGACCCCCCCCCCCACGCCTGGCATTTGGATCCCCCACTACTCAGCTCCTGAAAGAATGGCCTGCCAGGGACAGGCTCTGCAGGATGGTGGGGGAGGATGGACATGAGGCCAAAGGCGGGGGAGGTGTGGGGGAGGAGGGGGGCTGGGTTCCATGTAAGCAACACATGATTCAACTGTGGCCAGTGTCATGACTGTCACAAGTCCCCCGCCGAATGGCGTTGGCGCTGCAACGACTGACCGCACACCTCCACAAACTTTGTTCTCTTTTACGACTTTCCCGAGAGGCAAAGAACGCAAATTGCGCCATCCCCATTCATTATCTAAGAAGCCGTTTTCATCTGAGCATTACGTGTCCCTAATGCACCCTGATTGGTTCTAACTGCAAACACAGCGCGATCGATGATTTGTAGTGCAGAGCTGAAACATTAAAACATTTCAATTCAAAAAATAAACTGCGAAACATTTCTAATGTATCTAATATCTGCTGAACATTTGCAGTATTATGCATCTAAATCCACTGAACAGATATAATGTATCTAATAGCTGCTGAACATTCATTGTGTATCTAACACCTGCTACACATACAGTATATAATGTATCTAACACCTGCTACACATACAGTATATAATGTATCTAACACCTGCTACACATACGGTATATAATGTATCTAACACCTGCTACACATACGGTATATAATGTATCTAACACCTGCTACACATACGGTATATAATGTATCTAACACCTGCTACACATACGGTATATAATGTATCTAACACCTGCTACACATACGGTATATAATGTATCTAACACCTGCTACACATACGGTATATAATGTATATAACACCTGCTAAACATACCGTATATAATGTATCCAACACCTGCTACACATACCGTATATAATGTATCCAACACCTGCTACACATACGGTATATAATGTATCCAACACCTGCTACACATACGGTATATAATGTATCCAACACCTGCTACACATACGGTATATAATGTATTCAACACCTGCTACACATACGGTATATAATGTATCCAACACCTGCTACACATACGGTATATAATGTATCCAACACCTGCTACACATACGGTATATAATGTATCAAACACCTGCTACACATACGGTATATAATGTATCCAACACCTGCTAAACATACGGTATATAATGTATCCAACACCTGCTACACATACGGTATATAATGTATATAACACCTGCTAAACATACTGTATATAATGTATCCAACACCTGCTACACATACGGTATATAATGTATCCAACACCTGCTACACATACGGTATATAATGTATCCAACACCTGCTACACATACGGTATATAATGTATCTAACACCTGCTACACATACGGTATATAATGTATCCAACACCTGCTAAACATACGGTATATAATGTATCCAACACCTGCTACACATACGGTATATAATGTATTCAACACCTGCTACACATACGGTATATAATGTATCCAACCCCTGCTACACATACGGTATATAATGTATCCAACCCCTGCTACACATACGGTATATAATGTATCTAACACCTGCTACAAATACGGTATATAATGTATATAACACCTGCTACACATATGGTATATAATGTATCCAACACCTGCTACACATACGGTATATAATGTATCCAACACCTGCTACACATACGGTATATAATGTATCTAACACCTGCTACACATACAATATATAATGTATCCAACACCTGCTACACATACGGTATATAATGTATCTAACACCTGCTACACATACGGTATATAATGTATCCAACACCTGCTACACATACGGTATATAATGTATTCAACACCTGCTACACATACGGTATATAATGTATCCAACCCCTGCTACACATACGGTATATAATGTATCTAACACCTGCTACAAATACGGTATATAATGTATATAACACCTGCTACACATACGGTATATAATGTATCCAACACCTGCTACACATACGGTATATAATGTATCTAACACCTGCTACACCTACGGTATATAATGTATCCAACACCTGCTACACATACGGTATATAATGTATCTAACACCTGCTACAAATACGGTATATAATGCATATAACACCTGCTACACATACGGTATATAATGTATCCAACACCTGCTACACATACGGTATATAATGTATCTAACACCTGCTACACCTACGGTATATAATGTATCCAACACCTGCTACACATACGGTATATAATGTATCCAACACCTGCTACACATACGGTATATAATGTATCTAACACCTGCTACACATACGGTATATAATGTATCCAACACCTGCTACACATACGGTATATAATGTATCCAACACCTGCTACACATACGGTATATAATGTATCCAACACCTGCTACACATACGGTATATAATGTATCCAACACCTGCTAAACATACGGTATATAATGTATCCAACACCTGCTACACATACGGTATATAATGTATCCAACACCTGCTACACATACGGTATATAATGTATCTAACACCTGCTACACGTACGGTATATAATGTATCCAACACCTGCTACACATACAATATATAATGTATCCAACACCTGCTACACATACGGTATATAATGTATCCAACACCTGCCACAGGTAGGACACCAGAGCCCAGGACACATGGTGGAGTGGGAGCTGCTGCCTAGATTAGATCAAATAGATAGATAGATAGATAGATAGATAGATAGATAATAGATAGATAGATAGATAGATAGATAGATAGATAGATAGATAGATATATAGATAGATAGATAGATAGATAGATAGATAGATTTTCCAAAAACATTATTATGAAGTCCTCCTTTTTGACTATAACATCCTCCACTCTTCTGGAAAGGCTTTCCACATTTCGGAGGGTGTCTGTGGGAATTTGTACCCATTTATGAGGTCAAGTAGTTATGTTGGATGGTGTTCAGTAGGGTTGAGGTCAAGGCTCTGTGCAGGACACTTGAATTCCTCCACACCAAACTCATCAAACCATGTCTTTTTGGAACTGGCTTTTGGCACAGTCCCCATAGTGACTACAACATCCTCCACTCTTGTGGTTGAGAAGGATGAGAAGATCAAAGTTCTAACTCATCCTAAGGTGTTCAGTAGGGTTCAGGTCAGGGCTCTGTGCAAAACACTCAAATTCCTCCAAACCTAACTGGTCAAACCATGTTTTTATGGTGCTGGATTACTATTGGTGTTCCAATTTATCCCAAAAGTGTCCAGTAGGGTTGAGGTCAGGGGCTTTCAAGTTCCTCCACATCAAACTCTTCAAAACATGTTTTTATGGAGCTGACTTTGTGCACAGTCCCCATTGTGGCCACAACATTCTCCACTCTTCTAGGAAGCCTTTCCACAACATTTTGGAGGGTGCCTGTGGGAAGTTGTGGCCATTCAGCAAAAAAACATTTGTGATGTCAGGTACCGATATTGGACAAGAAGACCTGGCTCACAATTATCATCCCAACCTAATTCAGCAGGGTTGAAGTCAGGGCTACTTGAGGTTTTCCACACCAGATTGGTCAAACCATGTCTTTGTGGAGCTGTTTACAATTGGTGTTCCAATTAATCTCAGAGGTGCTCAGAAGGGTTGAGGTCAGGGCTCTGGGCAGGGTACTTGAGGTTCTCCACACCAGACTAGTCAAACCATGTCTTTATGGTGCTGGTTTACAATTGGTGCTCCAATTTATCCCAGTAAAGGTGTCCAGTAGGGTTGAGGTCAGGGCTTTCAAGTTCCTTCAAACCAAACTCCTCAAACCGTGTTTTTATGAAGCTGACTTTGTGGACAGTCCCTAATGTGGTGACAACATCCTCCACTATCCTGGGAAGGCTTTCCACAACATTTTGCAGGGTGCCTGTGGGAAGTTGTGGCCATTCAGCAAAAGAACATTTTTAAAGTCTGGTACGGATGTTGGACAAGAAAACCTGGCTCATACATCCCAACCCAATTCAGTAAGGTTGAAGTCAGGGCTTTTGGCAGGCTATGTGAGGTTCTCTACACCAGACTGTTCTAACCATGTCTTTATGGAGCTGGTTTACAATGGGTGTTGAAGTAGGGCTGAGGTCAGGGCTCCATGCAGAACACTCCAGTTCCTCCACACCAAACCATGTCTTTATGGAGGGTTTACAATTGGTGTTTCAATTCTTCTCAAAGGTGCTCAGTAGAGTTGAGGTCACAACTCTGGGCAGGCTACTTGAGGTTCTACACACCAGACTAGTCAAACCATATCTTCACGGAGCTGGATTACAACTGGTGTTCCAATTCACCTCAAAGAAATTCAGTAGGGTTGAGGTCAGAGCTCTCAAGTTCTGCCACACCAAACTTATCAAACCATGTCTTTTTGGAGCTGGCTTTGTACACAGGAGCACAGTCGTGCCGAAACAGAAAAGGGCCTTCACCAAACGGTCACCAAAATTTTCTAAAATATCTTTGTATGGTGCAGTATTAACAGTACCCTTCACTGTGAACTCCATCATTTGTAGGATTGTTCTCATTTGGTCATCTATTGAAGTGCATTTTGTTCCTGAAGATGGAGAAATGTTTGGTAATATTTATTTGGATTGTTTTTTACCAATTTGTAACCATTTCCACATTTTATCATTGCAGCTTCTCAGGTCAGGTGTTGGATGAATGATACCAGAAGCCTGTGAGATCCAGCAGTGAAGTACGGTCGTCAAGTCTTACTTGTTTAAAAGAAAATAGGCTCAATTGCACCAAAATGGGAAGCGGATGTTATTTCTAACCATCCTTAGAAGGATGCCCCTCAAAATAGAGGACATTCCCTTTAATTCATTCTAGAGTCAGAGAATGTCCCTCATTGCTCTGTATAGCAGGCCTGTT
This sequence comes from Staurois parvus, assembly GCF_062004578.1. NCBI lineage: Eukaryota > Metazoa > Chordata > Amphibia > Anura > Ranidae > Staurois > Staurois parvus. Next base: position 894,656 of record NW_028318963.1, read on the forward strand.
TATATACAGTACGTTGCTCTGATTGAGCAATAAAGACATAAACTACGTGTACTAACTGTTCTCAACCGTTTTCTGGAAGAGCTGAAAAGATTCTGACGTCTTCCAAGAACTCGCGCTGTACCTCTTACCGGCAAAGTGTCAGATCCAGGCGGCAAGATATAAAATACGCGATGTTCTGCAGACCAACTGGGAATGATTTAGGCTGACACGGCACATGTTCGTCTGATCGCCTTCTTCGGCCTGTCTGGAGCATCCTCAGGCGATCGTGACGTGCGATGATGCGGTCATAATGTTTGATGCATAAACCGAATGATTCACGAATACAGCAAAATTGGAGGAGATTGCCATTGGATGCAAAGCCTCTTATGTTCTTTTAGTCACAAATCAGTTTTGCAGCGGAGCTTTAAATCTGACCTCCAGCCTCCCCTTCGGTCTTGCAAAGGTGTACTGGCTCCTCCCCTTCAGTCTTGCACAGGTGTACCGACTCCTCCCCTTCAGTCTTGCACAGGTGTACCGACTCCTCCCCTTTGGTCTTGCACAGGTGTACCGACTCCTCCCCTTCACTCTTGCACAGGTGTACTGAGTCCTCCCCTTCGGTCTTGCACAGGTGTACCGACTCCTCCCCTTTGGTCTTGCACAGGTGTACTGACTCCTCCCCTTCACTCTTGCACAGGTGTACTGAGTCCTCCCCTTCGGTCTTGCACAGGTGTACCAACTCCTCCCCTTCGGTCTTGCACAGTTGTACCGGCTCCTCCCCTTCAGTCCTGTACAGTTTTATCGGTACCTCCCCATCAGTCTTGCACAGTTGTACCAGCTCCTCCCCTTCAGTCTTGTACAGTTGTACCGGCTCCTCCCCTTCGGTCTTGCACAGTTGTACCAGCTCCTCCCCTTCAGTCTTGTACAGTTGTACCAGCTCCTCCCCTTCGGTCTTGCACAGTTGTACCGGCTCCTCCCCTTCGGTCTTGCACAGTTGTACCGGCTCCTCCCCTTCGGTCTTCCTCTGATTTCACTGCACACTGTGAGCTGCTCACAATGTGCAGTAGAAGCTGCAGCAAAACAAAGAGAGCTTCGCCTCATTTCCAGGCTGGAGGACGTCCAGCGTTGTTCAGCTCTTTCCTTCCCAGCCTGACTGTCCCTGGCCCCGCCCCTTTCATTCATTGGATCTCAGTTCTTTCAATTGTGGAGGTTCAGCATTACATGTGGGCGATGCCCAGGGCTTTTTCCAAGCCCACCTAGAAGCGTCCATTCCTGCAGACTGGCATTCAACTATCAAGGCATTTTGATAATTGCATTACTCCTCCCAGAAGCGTTTTCAGGAAGCAATGCTGTCCCCTCCCACCAGCCACCATCCGCCTGCATTACATAGAGAAGCTCAGAGACCTTGTGTATGTCGTGAAAATAGAAAGGCTTAATTAAAAAAATTAATTAGCATGTTGATGGGGGGGGGGGGACTAGGGCAGGCAAAATATAATCAGAATAAAATTCAGCTGTAAAGCCCAGAAAAAAACTATTTTTCTTTTGGATAGAGAAGGGAGGGGTCACACCCTCTAACAGGCTTTTATTGCCCTCTGTGTCTCTGTTGGAGTAATTTCCCCTCATTTCCTGTAAGGACAGGAAGTGATAGAAAATCTCTCCAATGGGGACACAGACAAAAATACATTTAAATAGAGTAGGGAAGTGTTAAAGTGTTCCCAAACCCTGGACATTGCATTCACTATATCCGCTCTCCCCGAACCCTGCGTTCACTATATCCGCTCTCCCTGGACCCTGCATTCACTATATCCGCTCTCCCTGGACCCTGCATTCACTATATCCGCTCTCCCCGGACCCTGCATTCACTATATCCGGTCTCCCTGGACCCTGCATTCACTATATCTGGTCTCCCCGATCCTGCATTCACTATGTCTGGTCTCCCCGAACTCTGTATTCACTATATCTGCTCTCCCTGGACCCTGCATTCACTATATCTGGTCTCCCCGGACCCTGCATTCACTATATCCGCTCTCCCCGGACCCTGCATTCACTATATCCGGTCTCCCCGGACCCTGCATTCACTATATCCGGTCTCCCCGGACCCTGCATTCACTATATCCGCTCTCCCCAGACCCTGCATTCACTATATCCGCTCTCCCCAGACCCTGCATTCACTATATCCAGTCTCCCCGAACCCTGCATTCACTATATCCACTCTCCCCGGACCCCGCATTCACTATATCCGCTCTCCCCGGACCCTGCATTCACTATATCCGCTCTCCCCAGACCCCGCATTCACTATATCTGCTCTCCCCAGACCCTGCATTCACTATATCCGCTCTCCCCGGACCCCACATTCACTATATCAGCTCTCCCCAGACCCTGCATTCACTATATCTGGTCTCCCACAGTACACAGAACATGGAAGTGCAATTATTTTAGTAAATATAAACTGCTAAATACCTTTTCTCATCAGCAGTATATAGCAGTCTTGTGACTTCTATCAATGTCCAGCAGAGTATTGGTTAAAGCTTGTAGGAGGAGTTTTCTTTCTGCTCTAGGAGGATGCAGAACCCCTAACCTCTGTCTGGACAGTGCTAATTGGCCCTGTGCTGATCACATGCACTCTCCCAAGAAAAAAAAAAAAAACCTCTTTAGCAATACACACCAAACTGAGCATGTGCATGTGACTACGGATTCAGTCTGTATCAGGTGGTCATTTGAACAAGAGGAGGGGCAGAGAAGAAAGGATCTCTGTCAATACACACCAAACTGAGCATGTGCAGAGTGTCTCCACATGGTCTTATCGGGAGATAAGGGGGGGACACTGGAAGAAGGAGAGGATCAGAGAAGACAGGATCAAACAGCCTTTTTACACAATGCAGGATTAACCCCTTAGATTCCACAGTGAGTATAACAAGCATGCTTTACTGCATCTACAGACTGATTGTACTGTTGTGGGTTTAGTAACACTTTAAGGCACACCTGGGCATTTCGGGCAGAAACACCGCGACTCTGACTGCGAATTCAAAACGTTCTGCTAAAATGACAAACAACACAAATTTCAGATGGCATTCATTTTAACAGCACCTGAAAAGTTGTGCGGTTCTGCTGCATCACGTGAAGCTCGTCGCCTAAAAAGAAACAAGAGCTTCTATTGGTCGACAGGCTTCGTGCGATGCAATTTGCCACGTTTTCAGCTTTATTTATCATGCGGCAGTCACAGTAGAACCGCATTGCATTCGTAGGTGACATTAAAATGAATGGCATTGAATGAATTTGCCTTGTGAGGAAGAAGAAAAAAGAAGAAGAAGGAAGAGAAGAAGCAGAAGGAAGAAGAAGAAAGAAGATGAAGAAAGGAGAAGGAGAAAGAAGAAGTAGAAGGAAGAGGTAGAAAGAAGCAGGAAGAGAAGAAGAAGAAAGAAGAAGAAGAAGAAGAAAGAAGCAGGAAGAGAAGAAGAAGAAAGAAGAAGAAGAGAAAGGAAGAGAAGAAGAAGAAAGAAGAAGGAAGAGAAGAAGGAAGAAGAGAGGAAGAAGGAAGAAGAGAGGAAGAAAGAAGAAGAAAGAAGAAGAAAGGAGAAGAGGAAAGGAGAAGAAGGAAGAGAAGAAGAAAGAAGAAGATGAAAGAAGAAGAAGAAGCAGAAGAAGATGAAAGAAGAAGGAGAAGAAGCAGAAGAAGAAGAAGAAAGAAGGAAGAAGAAGAAAGAAGGGAGAAGAAGGAAGCAGAAGAAAGAAGAAGGAAGAAGAAGGAAGAAGAAGAAGAAGAAGAAAGGAGAAGAAGAAAGAAGAAGAAGGAAGAGAAGAGGAAGTAGAAGCAGAAGAAGGAAGAAGAAGGAAGGAAGAGGAAGAAGAAAGAAGAAGGAGAAGAAGGAAGAAGAAAAAAAAGAAGAAAGAAGAAGGAAGAAGAAGAAGAAGGAAGAAGAACAAGAAGAAAGAAGAAGGAAGAAGAAGGAAGAATAAGAAGAAGGAAGAGAAGAAGAAGAAGGAAGAAAAGAAGAAGAAGGAAGAGAAGAAGAAGAAGAAGAAGGAAGAAAGAAGAAGAGGAATTCCAGTCCGCTATTATATTTTATATGAAAAGTCTTGCGGTTGCAACAATGTATCCATTTGTATCCGAATAAAAACATCTGTATCCGAAATGGATACAAATGGATACATTGTTGCAACCGCAAGACTTTTCATATAAAATATAATAGCGGAGCTCTCTGCAGGGACAGAAGTAAAAATGCCGGCCATAGACGGGACGAAAATCGGCCGATTTTTTTACCGTTGGTGGTAACGTCTGCCGATTGAATGACCGATTTTTCGTTTTTTTTTTTTTTAAAAGAAAGCAGCCGGTTTTCGACCCGTCTATGGCCTGCATTAAACTTAGAATGTTTTTTAGGGTCTGTGCCTTCCTATCCTGGTGGCAACCACTATTGCTTGTATAAGTGTCACAGAGATAGGAATTGATAGAAAATCTCCCCCAATGGGGTCACAATAAATAAAAACCTGACATAAAGGTTTACTCCTCTCCTATCTACAATTCACTACAAATGGAACTTTCAGGATAAAGCAGCTATATAAAAGGTGCTCTGTGTGGAAGCAGTGGTCACTCTGCAGAGGTCTGAGTCAAAGCTGGAGCTCTCCAATCAGAAAAACTCGTGCTTCCTGCTGATTGGAGAGTTTGAGCTCTGACTCAGCGGGGGAAGGGGGGGGGAGGGTCAGACCTCTGCAGAGAGACCACTGCTTCCACACAGAGAACAAAAATCCCACTCTGTAGCATGTTGGCAAGGGACAGGCTTTTATGCTCAGGCTGTGGCTGCTTTCTAAAGCAGTGGTCTCCAAACTGAAGCCCTGGGGCCAGATGCAGCCCTTTGCTGGCTTTTATCCAGCCCCTGGGGCATGATTTCATCCACTGATACCAACAATGGGGCAAAATTGCCACAGCTGACACCAATGAAGGGGCACAATTTCTCCCAATGACACCAACTATGAGGTCCATTGACACCAATGAAGGGGCACAATTTCTCCCAATGACACCAACTATGGGGCCCAATGACAGCAATGAAGGGGCACAATTTCTCCCAATGACACCAACTACGGGGTACAATGACACCAATGAAGGGGCACAATTTCTCCCAAGGACACCAACTATAGGGCCCAATGACAGCAATGAAGGGGCACAATTTCTCCCAATGACACCAACTATGGGTCCCAATGACAGCAATGAAGGGGCACAATTTCTCCCAATGACACCAACTATGGGGCCCATTGACACCAATGTAGGGGTACAATTTTTCCCGATGTCCAACTCTGGGGCCCAATGACACCAATGAAGGGTCACAATTTTTCCCAATGACAAACTCTGGGGCCCAATGACACCAATGAAGGGGCACAATTTCTCCCAATGACACTAACTATGGGGCCCAATGACAGCAATGAAGGGGCACAATTTCTCCCAATGACACCAACTATGGGGTCTATTGACACCAATGAAGGGGCACAATTTCTCCCAATGACCAACTATGGGGCCCAATGACAGCAATGAAGGGGCACAATTTCTGTGAAGCAAAGACAAAAAAAGAAGCGCACCAACCTTGCGCATTACCTCAGTAAACCAATTTTATTGAATATAAAAATATACTCACAAACAATGAAGTATTTCAAGCATGTCAGTTCTCAAAGGAACTATGGAATGGTAAGACCTGCGCGAGTGCCATCATAGGGGTGGACACTCAGGGATCAGCTGACGCGCTTCGAAGGATGTTCCTTCTTCATCAGAGCTTGTCCCAATGACACCAACTATAGGGCCCAATGACACCAATGAAGGGGCACAATTTCTCCCAATGACACCAACTATGGGGCCCAATGACACCAATGAAGGTGCACAATTTCTCCCAATGACATCAACTATGGGGCCCAATGACATCAATGAAGGGGCACAATTTTTCCCAATGTCCAACTCTGGGGCCCAATGACACCAATGAAGGGGCACAATTTCTCCCAATGACATCAACTCTGGGGCCCAATGACATCAATGAAGGGGCACAATTTTTCCCAATGTCCAACTCTGGGGCCCAATGACACCAATGAAGGGGCACAATTTCTCCCAATGACATCAACTCTGGGGCCCAATGACACCAATAAAGGGGCACAATTTTTCCCAATGACCAACTCTGGGGCCCAATGACACCAATGAAGGGGCACAATTTCTCCCAATGACATCAACTCTGGGGCCCAATGACACCAATGAAGGGGCACAATTTTTCCCAATGTCCAACTCTGGGGCCCAATGACACCAATGAAGGGGCACAATTTCTCCCAATGACATCAACTATGGGGCCCAATGACATCAATGAAGGGGCACAATTTTTCCCAATGTCCAACTCTGGGGCCCAATGACACCAATGAAGGGGCACAATTTCTCCCAATGACATCAACTCTGGGGCCCAATGACACCAATAAAGGGGCACAATTTTTCCCAATGACCAACTCTGGGGCCCAATGACACCAATGAAGGGGCACAATTTCTCCCAATGACATCAACTCTGGGGCCCAATGACACCAATAAAGGGGCACAATTTTTCCCAATGACCAACTCTGGGGCCCAATGACACCAATGAAGGGGCACAATTTCTCCCAATGACACTAACAATGGGGCCCTATTCCTTCCACTGACATCAAAGATGGCGCATTTTTTTCCCACTGGCGTTGGGATCTTTTCTACTCCCAATGGCCCCAGTCCGGCCCCACTAAAAACTGAAGGACAGTAAACTGGCCCTTTGCTTAGAAAGTTTGGAGACCCCTGTTCTAAAAAACTATAGGACTGACCTGAGTTTGCATCTCAGGATTCCTGACTTCACTCGCTGCATGCTTGTTTCAGGTAAGTGACTCAGAACGTATTAAGATTGTAACGGCAGCCAGGCAGGTAGCATTTTCGGAGCTCACCAATGGCAGCCAAGCAGGTAGCATTTTCGGAGCTCACCAATGGCAGCCTACGTCTTCCTAACCCTGCAGGTAGGGGCGGACTGACAACTCATGGGGCCCCCGGGCAATAGGGGATCATGGGGCCCCTGTGTCCTTGCCCAAACTCAAAAGAGCCTATGAAAAAGGTACCAGGGGCATCTCATGGGGCCCCCTACTGACCCCGGGCCCTCGGGCAGTGCCCGAGTTTCCAAATGGTCAGTCCGACCCTGCCTGCAGGTTTCCATTAAATATTTTGTGATGTAGTTGTGCCGTCTGTCGTCACTGCAGATGAGGAAAGTTCGATGGGACAAAGTTCGTGAGGAACACGTCCTCCTGTACAGAACGCCAACAAAGTAAATAATCACAAGATTTCCACTCTGATATTTTTCAGGCCAATTATAGTAACAGATCTTCGATTGCGCCCATAAATAAACCGCCGCGCCGGAATATTCCAAAGTTCAGGACGCGCCAAATACACGGCTCTGATCTCTGGGTTGGCGCTCACGGAGCAATGACGTCTGACAGTGATCAATGGACTATATATAAATATCAGAGGCCGACTGACAACTCATGGGGCCCCCGGGCAATAGGAAATCATGGGGCCCCTGTGTCCTTGTCCAAACTCAAAAAAGCCTATGAAAAAGGTACCAGGGCCATCTCATGGGGCCCCCTACTGACCCCGGGCCCTTGGGCAGTGCCCGAGTTTCCAAATGGTCAGTCCGCCCCTGGTCCTGCGTGAGTTCAGTCCGGTGCGGCGTGAATTTATGCTCAGGCTGTGGCTGCTTTCTAAAGCAGTGGTCTCCAAACCGCAGCCCTGGGGCCAGATGTGGCCCTTTGCTGGCTTTTTTCCAGCCCCTGGGGCACGATTTTATCCACTGATACCAACAATGGGGCAGAATTGCCACCACTGACAGCAATGAAGGGGCACAATTTCTCCCAATGACACCAACTATGGGGCCCAATGACACCAATGGAGGGGCACAATTTCTCCCAATGACACCAACTATGGGGTCCATTGACACCAATGAAGGGGTACAATTTCTCCCAACGACACCAACTATGGGGCCCAATGACACCAATGAAGGGGTACAATTTCTCCCAATGACACCAACTATGGGGCCCAATGACACCAATGAAGGGGCACAATTTCTCTCCATAGAATTCAATGGGGACCGCATTGAAATCGCAATATTGTGTTCACATTAATGCAAATCCATCTGTTTGGAGTCCAGTTGAGGCGATTTTCCATTGAAGTCAAGAGGAGGCTATTTTCCATTGGAGTCAATTTGAGGCGATTTTGCATTGAAGTCAATGAGATGCGGTTTTCCATTGAAGTCAAGGAGAGGCTATTTTCCATTGGAGTCAATTTGAGGCGATTTTGCATTGAAGTCAATGAGAGGCGGTTTTCCATTGAAGTCAAGGAGAGGCTATTTTCCATTAGAGTCAATTTGAGGCAATTTAGCATTGAAGTCAGTGGGAGGCGGTTTTCCATTGAAGTCAAGGGGAGGCTGTATTCCATTGGAGTCAATTTGAGATGATTTTGCATTGAAGTAAATGGGAGGCGGTTTTCCATTGAAGTCAAGGGGAAGCTATATTCCATTGGAGTCAATTTGAGCTGATTTTGCATTGAAGTCAAGGGGAGGCTATATTCCATTGGAGTCAATTTGAGATGATTTTGCATTGAAGTAAATGGGAGGCGGTTTTCCATTGAAGTCAAGGGGAAGCTATATTCCATTGGAGTCAATTTGAGCTGATTTTGCATTGAAGTCAAGCGGAGGTGATTTTCCATTGAAGTCAATGGGAGGTTATTTTTCATTGGAGTCAATTGGAGGTGATTTTGCATTGAAGTCAATGGGAGGCGGTTTTCCATTGAAGTCAAGGGGAAGCTATATTCCAATGGAGTCAATTTGAGCTGATTTGCATTGAAGTCAAGGGGAGGTGATTTTCCATTGAAGTCAATGGGAGGCTATTTTCCATTGGAGTCAATTTGAGGCGATTTTGAGTTGAAGTCAATTTAAGGAAATTTTGCATTGAAGCCAAGGGGAGGTGATTTTCCATTGAAGTCAAGGGGAGGCTATATTCCATTGGAGTCAATTTGAGGTGATTTTGCATTGAAGTCCAGGGGAGGTTATTGTCCATGGAAGTCAAGGGGAGGTTGTTTCCATCAATTTGAGGCGATATTGCATTGAAGTCAATTTGAGGCAATTTTGCATTGAAGTCATTGGGAGGCGACATTGCCTTGAAGTCCCTGGGAGGTGACATTGCATTGAAGTCGATGGAAGGTGACTTCATCAATTACGGTATTCGCTTTGCAATACATTGTTTCTTGGCTGTGCCAGCTGAGAAAGTGACAGCCATGATCCGACAGTGATGTCAGACACCTCGCCTTCTGGGTCAAACAACCTCTCACCCCCCCATCAATCCTCTCACCCCCCCATCTGTCTGCACCCACCATGGCGCTCTCCAGCCTGCAGATGGGCAAGCGGGGACCACATATATGGCAGGAGTGTGCTCCCGGGGGGAGGGGCTACGTTACCAGGAGCTGTGGAAGCAATTGCCGGCAGCGCAGCCAAATGACTGCTTCCACCTGACGGGCAGGAGTCCACCTCTCAGATTAGACACAATCCTGGTGGCTGCAGTGACAACAGTCTCCAGCAGGGTGAATCTTCCTAATGGGGTCACAGACAGCAATAAAAACCTGACAGAGAGTCTATCCCTTCCGCACTCCATCCAAAATGTACACTTTATATACACTATATCAGTGGTCTCCAAACTGCGGCCCAAGGGGCCGGATGTGGCCCTTTACTTGCTTTTATCCGGCCCTTGGGGAATTATTCCAGCCCACTGTCAGCAACTGTAGGGCCTAGTTTCTGCCACAGACACCGACAACAGGGCACTATTCCTCCCACTGACACCAAAGATGGGGCACTATTCCTCCCACTGACACCAAAGATGGGGCTCTATTCCTCCCATTGACACCAATGATGGGGCATTATTCTTCCCACTGACACCAATGATGGGGCACTATTCCTTCCACTGACACCTAAGATGGGGCTCTATTCCTCCCACTGACACCAATGATGGGGCACTATTCCTCCCACTGATACCAATGATGGGGCACTATTCCTCCCACTGACACCAATGATGGGGCACTATTCCTCCCACTGATACCAATGATGGGGCACTATTCCTCCCACTGACACCAATGATGGGGCACTATTCCTCCCACTGACAACAATGATGGGGCACTATTTCTCCCACTGATACCAATGATGGGGCACTATTCCTCCCACTGACACCAATGATGGGCACTATTTCTCCCACTGATACCAATGATGGGGCACTATTCCTCCCACTGACACCAATGATGGGCCACTATTCCTCTCACTGACACCAATGATGGGGCTTTATTCCTCTCACTGACACCAATGATGGGGCACTATTCCTCCCACTGAAACCAATGATGGGGCTTTATTCCTCTCACTGACACCAATGATGGGGCACTATTCCTCCCTCTAATACCAAAGAGCACATTATTTCCTTCTAGTGACACCAGGACATTTTCTTCTCCCACTGGCCACAGTCCAGCCCCCCTAAAGTCTGAAGGACGGTAGGCTGGCCCTTTGTTGGGAAGGTTTGGAGACCCCTGCACTCTATCAGGTCGGACTGTCCATGGACCAGCAGTTGATATGATTGGCTGGTACTACTAGTTCTCCGCTCCTACGCCAGGATCTGTCGCCGTTTAGACGAGAAGCGATCCAATTCACCTCCGCTGTCCATGGAAGGGTTAACACCCTGCTGGTTCCTGGACCTCAAGGCTGAGCAGCCCTTCCCAGGGGCCCCCAGAGAGGCGGGCCCAGGCTCTCCCCATGCACAATATATGGTCATTATCTCCCTCTCTCCCAGGACTGGGCACAATGGCTGTCAATCACAGCACAGCCGGCACACACCCCTGCAACCCAAGCCAGCAAGGCAACGCTCCCGCCCCTTAACCCCTCCCACCCCGGCAGACTGAGACTGGAGGTTCTGCTCCTGGGAAGAGAATGTAACATTGGATGAACTTTAGCCACAAAGTAACTCCCAACCTCCTCGGCTGCAATGAAGAATGTGAGAGTCGATACAATGTTACTTCATGGTGTCATCTTCCTCCGATTGGACAGGAGAAACCGAATCTGCTGTGACAGCGACCGAGAATCAGGGGCGGACTGACCATTTGGAAACTCGGGCACTGCCCGGGGTCAGTAGGGGACCCCATGAGATGCCCCTGGTACCTTTCATAGGCTTTTTGAGTTTGGGCAAGGACACAGGGGCCCCATGATCCCCTATTGCCCGGGGGCCCCATGAGTTGTCAGTCCATCCCTGCCGAGAATCGCTAGAAATCAGGGGCGGACTGACCATTTGGAAACTCGGGCACTGCCCAAGGGCCCGGGGTCAGTAAGGGGCCCCATGAGATGCCCCTGGTACCTTTCATAGGCTTTTCTGGGTGTGGTTTGAGTGTGGGCAAGGACACAGGGGCCCCATGATCCCCTATTGCCTGGTGGCCCCATGAGTTGTCAGTCTGCCCCTGCTAGAAATAATACCATACAAAACCCAACAGGCCCCTGTTGGTGATCCCCACAAGGGGCCACATGCGGCAATATAGAACAGTGGGCAGAATCGCTGCATTTCATCCCGTTACTCCAAATCACAGCAAAACGTGCATTTGGGCGCCATTGTTCGTAATTCAAATTGCATAACAAATCGCAACGATTGGCAATGGAAATCAATAAAATGGGAGGGACTCAGTGGAGTTGCACCGATTAGCAAAGGAGTTCCTGCACTACTTTTTCCGATTTGGAGTGCGACTTGCATAGAGATCTGTTCATGAAGTCGCACTATGGAACTGCACCCAAAGTCAAACTGCAATCAGAATTTGAAATCCCACTGACACCAATGATGGGGCACTATTCCTCCCAATAACACCAATGATGGGGCACTATTCCTCCCACTGACACCAATGATGGGGCACTATTTCTTCCACTGACACCAATGATGGGGCACTGTTTCTCCCACTGACACCAAATATTGGACACTAATTCTCTCAATGACACCAATGAATGATGAGGCACTATTTCTCCCACTGACACCAATTATGGGGCACTATTCCTCCCACTGACACCAATGATGGGGCACTATTCCTGAGACTGACACCAATGATGGGGCACTATTCCTCCCACTGACACCAATGATGGGGCACTATTCCTCCCACTGATACCAATGATGGGGCACTATTCCTCCCACTGACACCAATGATGGGGCACTATTCCTTCCACTGACACCAACGATGGGACACTATTCTTCCCACTGATACCAATGATGGGGCACTATTCCTCCCACTGACACCAATGATGGGGCACTATTCCTCCCACTGATACCAATGATGGGGCACTATTCCTCCCACTGACACCAATGATGGGGCACTATTCCTCCCACTGACACCAATGATGGGGCACTATTCCTCCCACTGACACCAACGATGGGACACTATTCTTCCCACTGATACCAATGATGGGGCACTATTCCTCCCACTGACACCAATGATGGGGCACTATTCCCCCCACTGACACCAATGATGGGGCACTATTTCTTCCACTGATACCAATGATGGGGCACTATTCCTCCCACTGACACCAATGACGGGACACTATTCCCCCCACTGACACCAATGATGGGGCACTATTCCTCCCACTGATACCAATGATGGGGCACTATTCCTCCCACTGACACCAATGATGGGGCACTATTCCTCCCACTGACACCAATGATGGGGCACTATTCCTCCCACTGACACCAATGATGGGGCACTATTCCTCCCACTGACACCAATGACGGGGCACTATTCCTCCCACTGATACCAATGATGGTGCACTATTCCCCCCACTGACACC